>NC_054540.1:3965745-4007445 GCF_017654505.1 Polyodon spathula
CTGGCTGCCCATGGTACTGCCATCACAGTGCAGACACATGTAGAGAGGGCATGATACACACAAGCAGGGCTTCCATTCTCCACCAGATCATGAGACCCTCAACAACTTGTGCTAAAGAAGGGTTCTAGCGAGTTCCATCACAAAAGGACAATCAGTTCCTTACACAGTGTGAAGTACACACACCCTCTGCAGCCATGCACTTACCAATTTGTATTTATTTCAGAAGTACAGATGGCTTCAGTTGCAAATGAACCTGCAACAGAAATTCCAAAGAGGACCCAAACAAAATACCATCGATCACACCGGAGGTAACATACATCTCCACCATTGATGTACATTCTGAATTGGAGATATCTGTATGACAAAAAACTTTATGACAATGACGTGTCATATAATAATATAATAATAATAATAATAATAATAATAATAATAATAATAATAATAATACAGGCATACTGCATATTGCATTGTCTGCTTAAAGCTATCTCTCCAAACTGGGCTGCAATGTAAATGATGGCGTCGTCTCACCTGCTCTGCCTTTTCGTTTCAGCTGCAACGCATTCGCTTGGCAAGCGGATAGCAAACCCGACTGATGTAATAAAAACATTAAAAACAAAACAAAACAAAACAAACAAACAAACAAACAGAAACGGGTCCTTTTGGTCGGCAAGGCAGACTGGATAGGTTTTAAACAGGCAAACTGCCAATCACAAGCTGTTGATGACGCGCAGTCGGGTGAAATTCCCTGACTGACACGGCTCTGAACCAAACCGTCTCACCAAACAAAGATCTGAGCGAGATGGACGCGCACAATGCCTGCCCTGATCTGCAGTTTTTGGGAGCTTTGTGCTGAAATAGTGCTGCCTCTCTGCGCTGCATTCATTGTGCAAGGAACATTGCAGTTTCCATTCTGTATCACAGTAGGCTGATGTAAGCGGCCGGCTGCGCCTTCTCAATCGGCAGAGGCACACAGCAGTCTATTCTGACGCGTGGTGCGATTGCACAGAGGCGGTTGTTATAAGGTGAACTCCTTGCCATCTTTTTAAACGTGTTTGCTTGTAAATGATACTACTTCAGAACAATAAGGATCAAATGGACTAAATACCAGCCTGCCTATTTATCTTTCTAGTTAGCTTTTCTTCAATTTACCTTTACCTGTATCTAGCTATATATCTGTCTATCAAGCTATATATCTGTCTGTGTCAATACAGCATCGATCTGTGTGTCTGTCTATCTGTCTGTGTGTCTGTCTGTCTGTGTGTCTGTACAGTATCGATCTGTGTGTCTGTGTATCTGTCTGTGTGTCTTTACAGCATCGATCTGTGTGTCTGTCTATCTGTGTGTCTGTCTATATGTATTAATGTTATTGCTTGCACATTCTCTCTCCTCTCTCTCTCTCTCTCTCTCTCTCTCTCTCTCTCTCTCTCTCTCTCTCTCTCTCTCTCTCTCTCTCTCTCTCTCTATATATATATATATATATATATATATATATATATATATATATATATTATATTATATATTATATATATATATATATAGTGCCTTGCAAAAGTATTCAGACCGCTGACCAATTTTCTCATATTACCAAATTACAAATGGTACATAGAAATTTCGTTCTGCTTGATATTTTATTTTTAAACACTGAAACTCAGAATCAATTATTGTAAGGTGACATTGGTTTTATGTTGGGAAATATCTTGCTTGCATAAGTATTCAACCCCTGTGCTGTGGAAGCTCCCAGTTTGCACCAATGAAAGAAATTGCCCTAACGAGGACACAGTTACCTTACCATTGGCCTCCACCTGTGAACCATTAAAGTTGCTGTCACATTTTCTGGATAAAAACCCCACTGTTGAAGGATCATTGGTAAGGCTGTGAATCTGAAGGAAAATGAAGACCAAAGAGCATTCTACAGAAGTTAGAGATAAAGTAATACAAATGCATAGATTAGGGAAAGGGTACAAAATAATATCCAAGTGTTTGGATATCCCAGTGAGCACAGTTGGATCAATAATCAGGAAGTGGAAGCTGCATCACACCACCCAGCCACTGCCAAGAAAAGGCCGTCCCTCAAAACTCAGCGCTTAAACAAGAAGGAGACTTGTGAGAGAAGCCACAGAGAGGCAACAATCACTTTGAAGGAGCTACAGAGTTCAGTGGCTGGGAGTGGAGTAATGGTGCACCAGTCAACCATATCAAGAGCTCTGCATAACACTGGCCTGTATGGAGGGTGGCAAGAAAGAAGCCGTTACTCAAAAAGTACCACCTGAAAGCACTTCTGGAGTTTCCAGAAAGCATGAGAGTGACCCAACTGCGATATGGGAAAAGGTTTTGTGGTCAGATGAGACCAAGATAGAGCTTTTTGGCCAAAACTCAAAGTGCTATGTGTGGCTCAAACCTAACACTGCCCATGCCTCAAGACACACCATCCCTACAGTGAAGTATGGTGTTGGCAGCATCATGCTGTGGGGATGCTTCTCATCAGCAGGGACTGGGCATTTTGTTACAATTGAAGGAAGAATGGATGGAGCAAAATACAGGAAAATACTGCAAGAGAATCTGCTTCAGTCCGCTAAAAAACTGAAGCTTTGGAGGAAATTCACCTTTCAGCAGGACAATGATCCCAAGCACAAGGCCAAAGCAACACTGGAGTGGCTCAAGAACAAAAAGGTGAATGTCCTACAGTGGCCCAGTCAAAGTCCTGATCTCAATCCCATTGAGAAACTGTGGCACTATTTGAATATTGCAGTCCACAAGCGTCTTCCAACCAACCTGAACAACCTGGAGCAAATCTGCCAAGAAGAATGGGCCAAAATCACTCTGACACTGTGTGCAAAGCTGGTACATACTTACCCCAAAAGACTTAAAGCTGTTATTGCAGCGAAAGGTGGCTCTACCAAATATTAATGTGTGGGGGTTGAAACTTATGCAAGCAAGATATTTCAGTTTTTTATTTTTCTTAAATATTTCCCAACATAAAACCAATGTCACCTTACAATAATTGATTCTGAGTTTAAGCGTTTTAAAATAAAATATCGAACAGAACGAAATTTCAATGTACCATTTGTAATTCAGTAATATAAGATAATTGGTCAGGGGTCTGAATACTTTTGCAAGGCACTGCTATGAATACCACAAAGGTTAGTTATATATATATATATATATCAATTGAAAAACCATGGATTCCACAGTCTGAGCGACTGCAAGCGTGGCAATGGATGAGGCTCTGTTTACTGTGCGCGTATGTGAGAGCGCTCCTTACTCTTACAACACAAGCACTTACTGTGGAGTCTGTTCAATGAGGGATCTGAATACCTCCACTGATAAGCAGAACCTGTGTATAAATGTTATGAATATTAAACATCTAGCCCTGCACAAGAGTGTGTTCAGTGTCTGTAAAAATAGTAGTGTAGCCGAGGATAATACCAAGAGGTAAAGCCAAGGCATGTTCCAGTTTATTATATAAAGCGACTCAGTGCACTTAGTGATGAGCATGTTCTCTTCTGATTAACCTTGAACCTACAATCCTGCATGACCACCACACTGACATGCTCATAATCTCAGGGCATCTCTGCACTCCCTCAGTGTCTGCTATGAACACCACACTGACATGCTCGTAATCTCAGGGCATCTCTGCACTCCCTCAGTGTCTGCTATGAACACCACACTGACATGCTCGTAATCTCAGGGCATCTCTGCACACCCTTACTGTCTGCTATGAACACCACACTGACATGCTCGTAATCTCAGGGCATCTCTGCACTCCCTCAGTGTCTGCTATGAACACCACACTGACATGCTCGTAATCTCAGGGCATCTCTGCACTCCCTTAGTGTCTGCTATGAACACCACACTGACATGCTCGTAATCTCAGGGCATCTCTGCACTCCCTTACAGCACTAAGCTGTATATAATGTGTGATGTTGGTTTTCTGTCTAAAAGATCAGTTACAGCATTGAAGCAAACCTGTGTGCTGTAACATAACCGCGGCTGAGAAAGCGTGTGCATTTCAGCAGAATGCGTGAGCGCCAAATTCCATTTAATGAAGACTGGTTTCTTCCAGAAGCTGTTTGCTCTGGGATGATGCATCAGCAGTCTCCCTCTGTGAGAGCGAGGAGGAAAGCAATTTGGTTTCTTATTTTCTAGCATTAGTTCCGCCATGCATATTCATTTGACAACCTCCTGACAAGCGAGATATGCGCTGTGGACAAATTTCATTTCATTTATCCATTTCAGATAGCAGGTATAAAGCAGGATGGGGAGATTGGCTTTGGGTCTTTAGAGAGGTAATGGCAAATACTGAAATACCATAACTAAGCAGTGCCTCAAATAGACAGTTACAGCTCTTCACTCTCAACATGATAGTAGCTGCCAAATGCTTATTACCATACCTGTGAGTATGCCTTCTGCAGAACTGGGGAGAGCACTGTGCTTCCTGTTGTTTTTCTGTTTATAAACCCTGCTTGTGACGGAGTCCTTGGCAGGCTGACTTGGTTCACACAGTACTTGACACCATTCACAATGATTGCCAACATGCTAAAAGTGTCAGGTAAGACAGGTCAGACAGGTAAGAGAGGTAAGACAGGTCAGACAGGTCAGACAGGTAAGAGAGGTAAGACAGGTCAGAGAGGTAAGACAGGTAAGACAGGTAAGAGAGGTAAGACAGGTCAGACAGGTAAGACAGGTAAGAGAGGTAAGACAGGTCAGACAGGTCAGACAGGTAAGAGAGGTAAGACAGGTCAGACAGGTCAGACAGGTAAGAGAGGTAAGACAGGTCAGACAGGTCAGACAGGTAAGAGAGGTAAGACAGGTCAGACAGATAAGACAGGTAAGAGAGGTAAGTGAAATGGGCAGTGTTGTGGGATACACTGCCATTACAGACTGTGTCCCCTGGCACTGAGAAGAGACGAGGTTAGAAGCTCTAAAACCATGAATGCGGAGTGTAGGGTCACTGGTTTGCACCCAGCCTCCGCCCTGTTACATTAGCAATTGCAAGTCACGGTGCTCACTGGGTATATTTGCGGGTGAAATTAGTCCTGGTCAACCCTTGTCACTCTACACAGAGTTAGTTGGATGGAGAGTTCAGCTTCAGGATACTCCAGCTGTGAAACAGATGACATCCTCAGAGTTGTTAATTTGTAATTGCTGGCAGTGCAGCAGGCTGCTTTCTCTTTTAATGTTTTTATCCAGAAAATGTGACAGCAACTTTAATGGTTCACAGGTGGAGGCCAATGATAAGGTAATTGTGTCCTCGTTAGGGCAATTTATTTCATCGGTGCAAACTGGAAGCTTCCACAGCACAGGGGTTGAATACTTATGCAAGCAAGATTTTTTCTTAAAAATATTTCTCAACATAAAACCAATGTCACGTTACAATAATTGATTCTGAGTTTCAGTGTTTAAAAATAAAATATCAAACAGAACAAAATTTCAATGTACCATTTGTAATTCGGTAATATGAGAGAATTGGTCAGGGGTCTGAATACTTTTGCAACCCATATACATATATATTATATATATATATATATATATATATATAATATATATATATATAGTAGGTCATTATATCATGATGATGTTGAGGTGCAGCGCAGTACAGACTCATGCAGTTCCAGGGCATGCATTTACTGGGGTTCATGATATAATGATGGTGATGTTTCTCTCTGAATGCAAGACATGCAATCTTCAGCCTCTGTGTCTCCTGACCCTCTGATAGTTTTTTTTACACACAGTCTATATCTCGTCATGTCAGTCCTAAACTCGTTGATGGTTCTAGGAAGTCCTTGCCTAATTATGCCTTTACGATGTGTATTTTGTGTAGTGCAGACTTAGCCTTGGTTTGTATCATTTGAGTCTGGGAACTGCTGCTCTGCACGCCCACAAATAATCATGCAGTGCAGCACTGTATTTACACCAGCGCCACCTGATGGACATTTAACAAATAACAGGTCATTGAAATTAATGGAATTAAATTAATGGGGGTGATAATAACATCCTCAGTCCCTGTGAAACTGTGAAGATGGGGGTGATAAATACAGTATAATCGTAAATATCGAAAAACTACTCACTTCTAAATCTTCGTTAGTCATTTTTGTATTACTTTAGTATAAATACATGTTCATTTTGATTCATATGTTGTTTTTTCTGACTTTACATGAACGAAAAGACACACATTAGCCCGTTTTCCCATTGGAAATAGTGATATTTTGAAATATCACTGTCCTTGTCACAAAAGCAAAGTTTGTGGGGAATAATAGCCATTTTCTATACTTTTGAGGCATAAGCAATTAGGAAATAACACTTACTACCCAGGAACTAAAATTGTGTTACACAGTGTAATAACATCCTCAGTCCCTGTATCCATTTAAAAGGATATTTGGATTTTAAATTTAAATTGTAAACTGTAGGTTTTTAGGTGCTGGAACCTAACATGCATTTAAATTGAGCCTTTATGGAACCTCCTGATGTTGTTTATATTGTATTAAACAGTGTAAACACTAAAATGTGACAAAAGTACCTCTTTAAATCAGGAGTAGGCAACCTTGGCTCTTCCAATCCATCCCACTGCAGGACTTTGTTCCAACCAGACCCTTCATTATTTAATTGACCTCCAACAGAGTCAATACAATAATGAAGGGTCTGGTTGGAACAAAGTCCTGCAGTGGGATGGACTGGAAGAGCCAAGGTTACCTACTCCTGATTAAAGGTATATTATTCCCCAAAAAAGTAAATGTAGAAATTTTGTGACACATCTTTCAACTCACTTAAGGTCAAGAAAATACCATTTATTGAAGAAAAAAAAATGAACAGGGGCCCCTCGGGTCTGAGGAGGATAATGATGTGCTCATGTTCATGCTTTAGAAGAACGATGGCAGCTCCACTGAGCTGTGGGGCTGCTGCAGCTCCATCTCAAGATCCCTTTATTCTTGTTGGCAGAGAGTCTCGTCACATTTAAACCATCTGCTGTTATTTTTCTTTCCATCTCCTCCATGATGTCACTCTAGTCAATTAGATGTGCTGCTTGGCCCGAGGTGCCCTGTGCAGAGCGGTTAGGGTGCAATAACAGAACTCTGACTTTAAACACTGCAGAGGATAATCAGCGAATTGTACAAACTATTACAATGCTGCAAACCATGGAAATGAAAAACACACACATCTGGCATTACCTCGGAGGCTGATAAAACAACATGAACATAATTAATTTCCCGTATCCGTGTCCTTCACTGCTATTTCATCCTTATGTTTAACCCTGACACTGTACCTTCTTGTTCACATTATATTCTGCTGCAGTCTTCCAGGACTCCTGTAAAATCGAATGGAAATCTCAATTGGCTATTCTCCTGATAAAGTAAAAAAATGAAATTGAACCAGCTATTCCAATAGAAATGTTCTCTCTTTGGAGCAAGCTGCCGTGGTCGTGTTATTATGATTGTTGTGAGAATGGCTTTATAACCCCTGGCTCAGGGGTGCATGTCACCTCTGCCTGGTTCACAAGCACCATGGGATCCCATGAAGTCTGGAGTAATGGCTTTGAATATGGGATCCCATAAAGTCTGGAGTAATGGCTTTGAATATGGGACCCCATGAAGTCTGGAGTAATGGCTTTGAATATGGGATCCCATGAAGTCTGGAGTAATGGCTTTGAATATGGGAGCCCATAGAGATAAATGCACAAAACAGGAGCTAATCAGAGTTCGGAGTAAGGGATTGTAGGTGCACTGACCAGCTGTCTGGCTGACATCAAAAAATGCATGTCAAAAAAATTGTGATGCTAAATTCTGACAAAACTGAGCATGAGGATCCTTTTTCAGTTTAGGATGTTAATTGAATGAAGGTCACTACCACTCCACTTTGGCGCAGTTATTAAAGCTGTGATTTCCATTCAGATATCCAGGTAATTGAATTGATCCCGGAGCAGGATCTGGAACAGGCTTTAGGTAGGCTGGAGCTTGAGGATTGAATAAATAATTGCCATTGGCGTTGTGTCTGGTTTTGATTTGGTGTGCTGATGCAGCTGAAGTAGATGGTCCTGAGAAAACCTTTCCAACAGGAGGAGGTGTGCTGGTGCAGTTAGGAAGCTCTCTACAAGGGTGCCACTTCATACCCCATCATCGCTTGTCTCTGGCCCGTTACCATTACAGCACGTCTTTCAGAAAGCTAGGCAGGGGATCCAGACGGAAGGCTGGCAGTAGAACATGAGTGAGTAGAACACTAGCGTGAGACATGTTTCAATAGTAGACCTGTGCAGTTCCATCTGTTTGGGTTTAACCAGCCACGCTGTCATTTCAGAAACCTTTGAGATTTCTTTAGGAAATACATTTATTTATTTAAAAAAAAAACCTAAAACTATAAAAATAAATACAAATCTAGTCTTTGGCTGCAGGTTTGACTTGAAAAGTTGTTTTTTTAAGCTTGTCCAAGGAAAGCCAAGTTGTTTTGTCTAAAGTTTACTGATTTTTTCCTTAGCTCAGACACCAAACAAATTTTATGATGAATATTACTGTAAACTGACAAAACTGTGATAGGGTAAGGTTGCCACCTGCAGGCTGGAACTGGGTACAAATCACAATATACAGATTTAATCAAAGCCTGCAGAGGCATCTGCAATGATATGAATATGTTTACAAAAGCTAAAAGTTTTGTACTTTAAAGAAAAAGTACAGTACAAATAAAGTTTCCACATCAGCAATGAATTGCATCAGCCATATAGAGTGCCTATAGGAAGTATCCCCCCCTTGAATGTTTTCACAGTTTGTTGTGTTACAACCTGAAATCTTGATGTATTTAAGTGGGATTTTTTTCCTTTGATTTTGATTTCAATGTGTGAAAAAATGGGGGGTGAAAAAACAAATCAATTAAAAATAAAAACCTGAAAAGTCTTCATTAGATAAGTATTCACCCCCTTTGCTGTGACACTCCTAAACAAGCTCAGGTGCAAACAACTGCCTTCAGGATTCACACAATAAGCTAAATGGAGTCCATCTGTGTGCAATAAAAGTGCTTCACATGATTTCAGATTAAATACACCTGTCTCTGTAAGGTCCCACAGCTGGGTAGTGCATTCAAAGCAAAGATACTGCCATGAAGACCAAGGAGCTTTCAAAACAACTTTGGGATAAAGTTGTGGAAAGGCACAGATCAGGGGAGGGGTATAAAAATATTTCCAGTAATGTTGTTGAAGCTGACACCCTGGGATCCTTCAAGAAGCTGCTTGATGAGATTCTGGGATCAATAAGCTACTAACAACCAAACGAGCAAGATGGGCCGAATGGCCTCCTCTCATTGTTAAACTTTCTTATGTTTTCTTATATTTCTTAATATCCCTTTGGTGCACAGTCAAGTTGATCATTAAGAAGTGTGAGTTATACGGCACCACCCAGAATCTGCTTAGAGCAGGCCGTCCTCCCAAACTGAGCATCTGGTTAAAAATGGCATTGGTCAGAGAAGCCACCAAGAGGCCAATGACAACTCTGAAAGACCTACAGCGTTCCATGGCTGAGATGGAAGAAACTGTCCTTGTGTCAACAATAGTTGAGGTACTCCATAAATCTGGCCTGTATGGAAGAGTGGCAAGAAGGAAGCCATTTCTGAAAAAGCCCATGTAAAATCCTGCTTGGAATTTGCAAAAAGGCATGTGGGAGACTCTGAAAAGATGTGGCAAAAGATTCTATGGTCCGATGAAACAAAAATTGAACTATTTGGCCTAAATGCAAAGCGTTATGTCTGGTGCAAACCCAACAAAGCACATCACCCAGGTAACACCATCCCTACTGTGAAGCATGGTGGTGGCAGCATCATGTTATGGGGATGCTTTTCATCGGCAGGGACTGGGAAGCTTGTCGGGGTAGAGGGCAAAATGGATGGAGCTAAATACAAGCTAATCCTTGAGGAAAACTTGCTTCAGTTTGCAAAAGACCTAAGACTGGGACAGAGATTAACCTTTCAGCAGGACAATGACCTGAAGCACACAGCCAAAGTGACACTGGAGTGGCTTAAAAACAAGAAAGTGAATGTCCTAGAGTGGCTCAGTCAAAGCCTGGACTTGAATCTGATTGAGAATCTGTGGCAAGACTTGAAGATTACTGTAACGGGGGGGTGTGGGTGCTTCACTGTGCATGTGTGGCTGTAACGGGGGGGTGTGGGTGCTTCACTGTGCATGTGTGGCTGTAACAGGGGAGGTGTGGGTGCTTCACTGTGCATGTGTGGCTGTAACGGGGGGGTGTGGGTGCTTCACTGTGCATGTGTGGCTGTAACAGGGGAGGTGTGGGTGCTTCACTGTGCATGTGTGGCTGTAACAGGGGAGGTGTGGGTGCTTCACTGTGCATGTGTGGCTGTAACAGGGGAGGTGTGGGTGCTTCACTGTGCATGTGTGGCTGTAACAGGGGAGGTGTTGGTGCTTCACTGTGCATGTGTGGCTGTAACAGGGGAGGTGTTGGTGCTTCACTGTGCATGTGTGGCTGTAACAGGGGAGGTGTGGGTGCTTCACTGTGCATGTGTGGCTGTAACAGGGGAGGTGTGGGTGCTTCACTGTGCATGTGTGGCTGTAACAGGGGAGGTGTGGGTGCTTCACTGTGCATGTGTAGCTGTAACAGGGGAGGTGTGGGTGCTTCACTGTGCATGTGTGGCTGTAACAGGGGAGGTGTGGGTGCTTCACTGTGCATGTGTGGCTGTAACAGGGGAGGTGTGGGTGCTTCACTGTGCATGTGTAGCTGTAACAGGGGAGGTGTGGGTGCTTCACTGTGCATATAGGACACAGATGGGCTTTAATGTGACTTCTGCTGCTGCATGGCTTTGCTCATTTCTTCGAAGTCCGGTTCATAGCTGGTCAAATTTAGCTTCATGTAAGCATTCAGGTTTTCTTCTGTTAGTGTTGAGTGCAGGTTGTTGTTGATGTTATTCAAGTGGGAGAATGGCTGTTCACATATACAGATGCAGCCAAACATGGTTAAGAGAGTAAAGCTGCCGTTCTGCATTGTGTTGTGTGGAAGTGAAAGCTCATTCCAAGTTTGCAGAATGAGGTCATCTTCGTGCTCCAATGTCTTCAAATCAGTCCGTTTGTGCAGCTTTGCTAGTTCTGCACGTTGCTGAGCAAGGCTTTCCACATTTGAATTTAGAGTGCAAAACTTTTCAACCCAAATATCTGACTCCTTGAAGTGGGCAACTTCTAGCTCCAAATCTCCGATTGAGATGCTGAAATTCCCTCCTGTGCTTCCACAGAAGTTTTATGGGGTGAAAGCTTAAAATGTAATGTGTTTGTGTTTTCCCATCATGCTCGGTGCACCGTCCGTACACACTGAAACAAGATTCCCTAACTGGATCTGCTTCTCACTAACAATGTCCAGCACAGTTTGAAGCATGCCTTCTCCTCTTCTTTGATTTTTCATTGGCAGAATTGCAAGCATTTCTTCACGTATTAAGTTGCCACATATATACTAGGTAACTACAGACCAGTAAGCCTGACTTCTATTATATGCAAACTTATGGAAACTATAATAAGATCCAAAATGGAAAATTACCTATATGGTAACAGGGTCCTGGGAGACAGTCAACATGGTTTTAGGAAAGGGAGATCGTGTCTAACTAACTTGCTTGATTTTTTTGAGGATGCAACATTGATAATGAATAATTGCAAAGCACATGACATGGTTTATTTAGATTTCCAGAAAGCTTTTGACAAAGTCCCGCACAAAAGATGAATTCTCAAACTGAACGCAGTTGGGATTCAAGGAAACACATGTACATGGATTAGGGAGTGGTTAACATGTAGAAAACAGAAAGTACTGATTAGAGGAAAAACCTCAGAATGGAGTGTGGTAACCAGCGGTGTACCACAGGGATCAGTATTAGGTCCTCTGCTATTCCTAATCTACATTAATGATTTAGATTCTGGTATAGTAAGCAAACTTGTTAAATTTGCAGACGACACAAAAGTAGGAGGAGTGGCAAACACTGTTGCAGCAGCAAAGGTCATTCAAAATGATCTAGACATGATTCAGAACTGGGCAGACACATGGCAAATGACATTTAATAGAGAAAAGTGTAAGGTACTGCATGCAGGAAATAAAAATGTACATTATAAATATCATATGGGAGATACTGAAATTGGAGAAGGAATCTATGAAAAAGACCTAGGAGTTTTTGTTGACTCAGAAATGTCTTCATCTAGACAATGTGGGGAAGCTATAAAAAAGGCTAACAAGATGCTTGGATACATTGTGAAAAGTGTTGAATTTAAATCAAGGGAAGTAATGTTAAAACTGTACAATGCACTAGTAAGACCTCATCTTGAATATTGTGTTCAGTTCTGGTCACCTCGCTATAAAAAAGATATTGCTGCTCTAGAAAGAGTGCAAAGAAGAGCGACCAGAATTATTCCGGGCTTAAAAGGCATGTCATATGCAGACAGGCTAAAAGAATTGAATCTGTTCAGTCTTGAACAAAGAAGACTACGTGGCGACCTAATTCAAGCATTCAAAATTCTAAAAGGTATTGACAGTGTCGACCCAAGGGACTTTTTCAGCCTGAAAAAAGAAACAAGGACCAGGGGTCACAAATGGAGATTAGACAAAGGGACATTCAGAACAGAAAATAGAAGGCACTTTTTTACACAGAGAATTGTGAGGGTCTGGAATCAACTCCCCAGTAATGTTGTTGAAGCTGACACCCAGGGATCCTTCAAGAAGCTGCTTGATGAGATTCTGGGATCAATAAGCTACTAACAACCAAACAAGCAAGATGGGCCGAATGGCTTCCTCTCGTTTGTGAACTTTCTTATGTTCTTATTTTCTTATATCATACATACTAGTGAACATCACAGACATCTGTTGATTCATCCAAAGCAAATAAAAAATATGTAGCAGAACTTGCATTTTGTATTTGCTGCTTGTCAACCTGATCCTCTATTTTCACAGCTCGATCATTGCACCGTTTTTGCAGATAAAGCCATATTTTATATTTGCTGCAAGATTTGTCTTTGTTGGGGAATTCTTCAGATAGCTCTTTGGCTATATTAAGCATACAGCTCTTCACATATTCGCCATCAGTGAAAGGCGAATGATCGATAAAGAGCCTGTTTTTTTATTACAAAGCTGAATCTCTATTTAATTTATATCTTTCAATAGAACAGTTAGGAATCATAGAAATCATTTTCTTTGTTGTTTTTCTCTTTTTTTTTAACTGCCCAAATACTTTTGTCTGCGACTGTGCATAACATGACAGAATTACAAAATCAATTTGAACAGTAACATAATCATAGATTGGTTCTTACACAATTATCTTACAAAATTAGAAATTATAGAAAAGTCAGTTTCTTCTGCTGCCTGTCCAATGCTTTGTATTATCCTTCACCTCTGAGTGGGCTCCAATAATGGTGCCTGTAGTGATACACTCATTGAATCATGGGATAGCACGATTGAACCATGGGATTGATTGTCCTATATTTCTTTTTACTAGCATAAATAATCTGTCTAGGAATCGATTTATTAGATATTTCACGGGGCACCTTTAAGGGTTGTGATTAGTAGACAGACAGGACAGATATGACTCTCACTTCTAGAAGAACGGTGAGGAGCTTCCTCGGCAGTCTGGGAGTAAGATACCCACAAGAGCAAGAGTTCCAGTATAGTTGGAACCGAAGAACATATAACACATGGAGAGTCCCTTTACTGCTCAGAGGAGCAAGTTCTAATGGCCATTAGAGACGTGGCTACCCAGAGGGACAGAAAGGTCGATAATCAGATGTTTCTTTTCTGATGTCTTTCTTGTTGCTATACCGATAGGATTGATACAGTATTCTGGAAATGGTGGAGACGGGAAAGGCCCAGCCAAGAAGCCTTTATCAATTTCTGTTTTGCTGGGTGTGGAGACAGCTTGTGGATCCGACGTGGTGGATCTGAGATTTTTGCAGATATAGAATGAAGTAGGGATACTAGTAATGCTGGTGTCCTAGGAAATAAGTTGATCAAACTCTAGAATTTAAAGGGGAGGTTTTCATTGTTGCTAATGTATACAAGCTTAGAGGTGTGACACAAGCCCGGTTTTTGGGATGGAACTGCTTAACAGTCTCACGTTTTGATTGGTCCATGTCTGTCACATGAATATGTCGTCACACGACAGCTTGCAGGCATTTTTAACATTGCGATCAGAGAAAGAGAGTGAGAGATCTGCTTTCCATAACCTTTCAATTAAAATTTAACGTGGTATTTTGCTGTACTAATATAACAAACTCTGGGTTATTGCTTTATTTAATGTAAGAATTGTTTTTTTTTTCTGTAGTGGTGTACTTTTTTCTTTCAAACAACATACACTGAACAAAAATAAAAAAGCAATATGTAAAGTGTTGGTCCCATGTTTCATGAGCTGAAATAAAAGATCCCAGAAATTTTCCAAACGCATAAAAGATGCATATCTGTATATCCAGTCATGTGAAATCCATGGATTAGGGCCTAATGAATGTATTTCAATTGACTGATTTCCTTATATGAACTGTAACTCAGTAAAATCTTTGAAATTGTTGCATGTTGCGTTTATATTTTTGTTCAGTGTATATCTATAATCGTTTGCACAATATATTTTAATATCAAATATATACACTATTGCAGTTTTGTTACAAGATACATTAGTTCATTTCAAATATAATCACAGTTTTAAATATAGACTGCTCCTGTTTTCATTTATGTCCCAAATTCCGGGCCGCTTTGGTTTTTAGATAATTTTCGAATTCAGTCCAGTTTTTGGGACTCAGATGAGTTTCTAAGTCATGCAGCACAGTTTACCATAAACTGGATTGTGAATTAATTTAAGAATAACCCTTAGTACATGAATCAAAGTTAATGTATTTTTATTCGCCCCAGAAAATGTTATTTTTATGAAAAAACTGAAATAAAATGTAACTGTTAATAAAATGTATTTCTTATTCCAATGAAGGAACTGCATTGCACTGAAATAGATACATGCTAATTAATCAAAGCAGTCATTTTCCTTTATTAAAGGCTAATATTAAAACACATTTCATTTGCTCATGTAATGTCCATCGATATATTGTAGCATTTCTGGTTCTTTTTGGGACAGAAGTGAGACTGCAACCATGAATAGATGAAGGCTGTTTATTTTGACAATAATTAAATAATCACAAAATAAAATCATGTGAAGTGAGAAAAGGGGACTGGGAGTTGAAAGTGAAAATAAATGATTGTAGTAGTTTTTCTTTTACCCTACCCTTCCCAGTTTTTTCCCTGCACCCCCTTTTATGCCCTCGCCTTCCGCCCCCTCTTTTGCGCCAAACCTACACTCGCATCCACACAGACCACCATGCAACCCTTGCATACACACACCACCATGCAACTCCTGCACACACACTCCACCATGCAACCCCTGCATACACACTCCACCATGCAACCCCTGCACACACACTCCACCATGCAACCCCTGCATACACACTCCACCATGCAACCCCTGCATACACACTCCACCATGCAACCCCTGCATACACACGCCACCATGACTCCTGCACACTCACACCACCATGCAACCCCTGCACACACATACAACCATGCAACCCCTGCACGCACACACAACCATGCAACACCTGCATACACACACAACCATGCAACCCCTGCACATATCACCCACCATGCAACCCCTGCACACTTGCACCACCATGCAACCTCTGCATGCACACACCACCATGCAGCCCTTGCACGCTACACATCATTAAGCAACCCCTGCACACACACCTAGCCATCACTTTTATCACTTTTAGTGCATATTTCTGGAAAAGAAGCACCTAGAACCACCATTCAAATGGTTCTAGACTGAGAGGACCAGCCTGAATGTAACGTGCACAATTTTGCAGCAATTCTTTGCAAAAAAAAATTCAGGATGTTCATCCCCATTCATGTCTATGGCATTGTTAAGAACACATTTTCAGTCATATCTCTGGACCCAGAGCAGCTACAATCACCGTTCAAGGGGTTCTAGACTCAGGGGACCAGCCTGAATGTAATATGCCATGAATTTGTAGCAACTTAGAGATAAAGTAATGTATCCTGTAACAAAACTGCAATAGTGTATATATTTGATATTAAAATATATCGTACAAACGATTATAGATATATAACGATTAAAGATTATAGTACACCACTAAAGAAAAAAAAAACATTTCTTACATTCGTGCACAACATGATAATTCATATAAAGTAATAACCCATAGTTTGTTATATTAGTACAGCAAAATACCACACTAAATTTTAATGGAAAGGTTGTGGAAAGAAGATCTCTCGCCCTCTTTCTCTCTCTGATCACAATGTTAAAAAGGCATGCAAGCTTTTCCACTCGTGTGACGACATATTCATGTGACAGTCATGGACCAATAAAAACGCGAGACTGTTATGCGTATCCATCCCAAAAAACGAGCCTGTGTCATACCGCCGAGCTTAGGCTAGGAAATCAGTGGATCGAGCCTAGGAAATAAGGTGATCGGTTATATTAACAAACAATAAATAATTTAAAATGTTAGGTTATTACCATAACCCTGGTTCCCTGAAAAGAATGATAACCATTACCGAATGGGAAGAGCATCTCTGACCCATCAATCACTGAGCATAAAAGCTGCTCTATCAGGACCCTGCTGTGAGGGGAAATCCCTCCCACCTCCTGCTGAAGAGGGACGTCCTCACAGTAGCATATCGCCATTTTCTTTCGAAATCGAAGGTCAGCTGGGGACACGACCTCGAAGGGTAATGGTTGTCATTCTTTTCAGGGAGCCAAATGTTCCCTTTAAAGTGGAATGACAACCATTACCGAATGGGAAGCTGTACCAAAGCTGTCGTGGCACCAGATTACCAATAGTACAGCCCCATGGCGATAGCCTCAGAGTTCTCATGACGCCTAAGGGCATGCCACCTGCAATACCCTAGAACCCAGGGAGGGTCTCACTCGGTTTGCAACATCAAGGCAGTAAAAACGAGCAGATGTCTGACTACCTGTCCATGTAGCGGCATTGCAAAGCTCATCCAAGGAGGCGCCATGAAAGAGAGAGAAGTCGCTTGGCCCCTGGTAGAATGGGCCGTAATGTCCCCTGGCATGGGGAGAGTCCGTCTGTTCATACGCCAAGCGTATGGCATCTGCCACCCAGTACGCTAGACGTTGCTTTGACAGGGCTTGACCTCTAGAGTGGGACCCATAGCAGACAAACAGCTGGTTGGACTGTCTCCAGGACACTGTCCTATCCAGGTAACAACGCAGAGCCTGGACCAGGCAAAGTGTGTGCTGTCTGCGATTCTCTTCTGACTCATGCGGAGGAGCTCTGAAAGCTTCCAAAACCACTGGTTGGTTAATATGGAATGAAGAGACCACCTTTGGCAAAAAGGCTGGGTTAGTTTAATATTACGTGTGACTCATTACCAGTGAAAGCCAGACAGGTGTCATCGATAGACAGCGCATGAAGTTCACTTACTCTTCCAGCAAACGTAATGGCTAATAAAAACGCCACTTTGAGGAACACAGGGCTCAGCTCTGCTGAGGCCATGGGTTCAAATGGGGGACCCGTAAGGCCTCCAGCACCAGCTCCAGATCCCACTTAGGGACCATGATTTCCATCTGAGGACGGAGCCTCCGGGCCCCTTGAAGTAACTGCACTGCCAGGAAGTGTGCCCCAGCGGGTACAGAGTCAGTTTTACCGTGGCACACCGATATTGCTGCCAGGGAGACCTTCAGAGTGGATGCAGATTTTCCCACATCAAACAGGTGTTGTAAGAAGGTTACAATTGTCTCAACAGGGCAGGTCACAGGGTCGTAACCCCCAGCAATGCTTTTGGAAAACCTTCCATTTATACGAATACTGGGCTCTGGTGCTAGGCGACCTAGCAGTCTGTAGTGTCTCTACCACTGCGTCTGGCAGACCTCGTCTTGATAGACGTCTCTGTTCAACAGCCAAACCCAGAGTTGGAGCTGGGCCGGGTTCAGGTGCCATAATAGCCCCTCCGCTTAGCTCAGGAGCTCCAACAACCTTTGAAATGTTCTGACCCGTAGAAGAGCAGCCTCCCTGAATTGGGAGAGCGTGACTTCCAACAGTGAGGCAAGCATGCTCACAGAATTCAATTTGATTCCCAGGAACACTGTGGACTGAGACTGTATGAAATTGCTCTTCTGTTGTGTGATGTATGGAGAGCCCTAACTTCGTCACGCTCGAGTGCAAGTGGAGATCATCTGGACTAACAGTTCACAGAGAGATCTGGACTGACCAACTCGCGAGCTACAGGCATGTGCTTGCCACGGCCAGGGTGAAATAGTTCTCTGAAATTATAACTATGGGACATGGTAAGCCCAATGTTCTCTTTAAGACCATTGACCAAATCCTACATCCCAGCCATGACAAATTGCCAGAGTTACACCGGTACTCAAAAAACCCTCCCCCAACCCGGCTGACTTATCTAATTTCCGTCCCATCTCCAATCTCCCTTTTCTCTCAAAAACTCTTGAAAGGGCTGTAGTCAGTCAGCTGATGAAACATCTCATGGACAACAATCTGCTTGAATCTCTACACTCAGGTTTCCAGCCGCATCACGCTACTGAAACTGCTCTGCTGCGGATTGTGAATGATCTCCTGCTCAATGCTGATGCTGGTGCTCCCTCTGTGCTTGTCCTTCTTGACCGAACAGCTGCTTTTGACACCATAGATCATGGCATTCTTCTTGACCACCTGCAGAAGTATACTGGAATCTCTGGACCCTGTCTCTCCTGGATGTCCTCTTACCTACCCGGACGCATGCAGTCTGGTTTTTATGCTGGATGCAGTGGTGTTGCAAACCCAGTCACTTGTGGTTTCCCTCTCCTTTGATGCCCACATCTCCTCCATGGTCAAATCTTCCTTCTACCATCTTCAAAACATCTCCAAAGTCCGTCCCTACCTTTCCCTCCTAGATGCAGAGTCAGGCATTTGTCGCCTCTCGACTTGACTACTACAACACTCTATATGGTGGTCTCCCGGCACGCACCATAAACCAACTGCAGCTAGTTCAGAATGCTGCTGCCAGGATCCTTACTCATCTTTCCCAGCTGCACTGGGTACCTGTAAAGTTCAGGATTATGTTCAAAACTCTCCTGCTCACCTACAATGCCCTTCACCACACAGGTCCCAATTACCTCCTCAACCTGCTGACCCGCTATGTCCCTGCCCGCAAGCTGAGGTCCTCAGACTCTGACCTGCTTGTTATCCCCAAGCAAAAGTGCACCACACTTGGACAACGCTCGTTTAGCTTCAGGGCTCCAAGACTTTGGAACTCTCTCCCAGCTTGGGTGCGTGATGCTCCCACCATCGCTCGCTTTAAATCAACTCTCAAGACCCACCTGTTTTCTTTTGCTTTCCACGCTCTTTTAGCCTGCTATCTGCTATTAGCTGCCGTTACTATTTCATGTATTATGCTATTATCATGTATTATATACTTTCCACTGTATTTAATGTATTATACGTTTTTTTTCTTTGACTGTATATCATGTATTAAGCATTTTTCTGTATTATGGATTTTCTTGTTGTTACTGAATCTTGTAAAGCGCTTTGTGATGGTGGTCCACTATGAAAGGCGCTATATAAAATAAAGATGGATTGATTGATTGATTGATTGGTTGTCTGGCCCTGCTACTTACATGTATGACGTTGATAAACATTTGATTTTAGTTTTATCTCCAAATAATAAATGAAATGTTTACTGCCAAGACTGGTGCAACAACAATGCATTCAGCCTCTGGTTTGAGGCTGGGAAAGAGCCAATACACTTACCTGTTTAAAAGTAATGCATTTGAACATGGAATTGCAGAAACATATCTTTAAATAAATACATGATATACTTCATGATCTATAGGTATGAAATGTATGTGAATGGGATGAATAGTCACTCGTACTTTTGGGATTGTAATACCATAAAGTACCATATACTGTACACCACACTACCAACTTGAAATGAAAACTCAAAAGATATCTTAAATAGTTTTATTTACATATGATATGAGACTGATTAAAAGCCAACACATATTACAAGTACAGACACCAAGCAGTTATATATACATATACAATCCATACAATTGCTTTATGTTCTTATACTGAAATGAAGCTGTCCTAGACCAGCAGAACATACCCAGATCATGACAGCCCCACCAGTGGCCTGAACAGTGCACACTCTGCAATGGGGGTCTCGTGCTTCATGGGCTCTCCTCCATACCCTGCTGCTGAACAGTGCACACTCTGCAATGGGGGTCTCGTGCTTCATGGGCTCTCCTCCATACCCTGCTGCTGAACAGTGCACACTCTGCAATGGGGGTCTCGTGCTTCATGGGCGCTCCTCCATACCCTGCTGCTGAACAGTGCACACTCTGCAATGGGGGTCTCGTGCTTCATGGGCTCTCCTCCATACCCTGCTGCTGAACAGTGCACACTCTGCAATGGGGGTCTCGTGCTTCATGGGCTCTCCTCCATACCCTGCTGCTGAACAGTGCACACTCTGCAATGGGGGTCTCGTGCTTCATGGGCTCTCTTCCATACCCTGCTGCTGAACAGTGCACACTCTGCAATGGGGGTTTCGTGCTTCATGGGCTCTCCTCCATACCCTGCTGCTGAACAGTGCACACTCTGCAATGGGGGTCTCGTGCTTCATGGGCTCTCCTCCATACCCTGCTGCTGAACAGTGCACACTCTGCAATGGGAGTTTCGTGCTTCATGGGCTCTCCTCCATACCCTGCTGCTGAACAGTGCACACTCTGCAATGGGGGTCTCGTGCTTCATGGGCTCTCCTCCATACCCTGCTGCTGAACAGTGCACACTCTGCAATGGGAGCAATGGGGGTCTCGTGCTTCATGGGCTCTCCTCCATACCCTGCTGCTGAACAGTGCACACTCTGCAATGGGGGTCTCGTGCTTCATGGGCTCTCCTCCATACCCTGCTGCTGAACAGTGCACACTCTGCAATGGGGGTCTCGTGCTTCATGGGCTCTCCTCCATACCCTGCTGCTGAACAGTGCACACTCTGCAATGGGGGTCTCGTGCTTCATGGGCTCTCCTCCATACCCTGCTGCTGAACAGTGCACACTCTGCAATGGGGGTCTCGTGCTTCATGGGCTCTCCTCCATACCTTGGTTCTTCCACCAGTGCTGCTGAACAGTGTAAAATGGGATTTGTCTGACCACATCACACGCTTCACATGCTCAATATTTTCCTTTATAGCACCATTGTAGGCAGACTTTGCAAGTGGTTTTCAGATTGCCATGGTGACAGGTATGTCCCTGCCAGTGCTGAATTCTGAGGTGAGTTTTTTTTTATTTGAGTTTTTCTTGCCTCAACTACAGTCTATATACATTTACTACTGAACCTCTCTTCAAAAATCCACAGGTTCAGAGATCTATTCTTGTGCCCTGCAGAGTTCCTAGACAGGAGCCATGCACATCAGTAATCAACAATGTAAGGGTCTTGAACTAGACACAATAAACACTGAACCAGATACAACAGTATTGCACCAAGCAAAACAACTATAACAACATCAGAACTATGTTATAAAAAAACAAGAACCTGTATGCACCTGTGCCTAGCATCCTATATATGAGACGCTACAAAAACAAGGCTCAGTTTAGACAATATACAAACAATTGCTATAAAATTGTTATGTATAGCTAAGGCAAACACTAACCAACAGAAATTCATGAATAAATGAAAATGAAAGATAATGGCTAAATAAGTTGGCATCAATATATGTAGCTGCTTCTTTGTGACTAACAGCCAACTTGAAAGATTGCATTTGATCCGGCAACCAAATAGTAAAAGCAAGAAAAATACAGCTGTAAGGGGTAATATTTTACAGGATTCATTATTACATTTCAGTGAACACATAACCAGGGAGATGCACATATTCACCCCGGCCCATATATGGGACGCTAGGCATTAATGGGTTGAGGTAAATAATAATAATAATAGTATATACAAAATACATAAGAATCCAGTTACTACCCAAAAGATCAATGTGGATTCATCTTTATTAGGCAATTCCAGGAGTGGGAAAGTGTTCATTTTAAAATACGTAGGAAATATTTCCCTCAGAGAAGTAATTAATGTATCTAGATGAATTAAATCGCTGGTGATCACCTTCATGCATTCTACTTTTCCAGACAACTGGCTCAGATATGTAGTGCAGTCTTGTATTTTCTTCTGCACTGTTGTAAGTTCTTTCGTAAGCGCACGTGTCCTTTTCAGTTTCTTATTGACCTTGTTCAGTATATTCTTTGTATTAGCAATTTCTTGTTCTTTTTGTTGTATTTCTTTCAAACAGGTGTCCAGTTTCCTTTTATGATCAGACACTTCTCCTTCATGCAATGAAGCCATGCATTTGGCTGTGTTTGTTTTTCTCTCTGCATCCTTATAGGCTTCTGAATAACACACTGCTGCTACACCACCTGCAAGAAAGATAAAAATCATTTAAAACATAATACAAGAAATACTGCTTGTGTGTGTGTGTGTGTGTGTGAGCATACAGTACAAGGAAAATAAATGTAATTTAAAAAACAGCAAACCTGTGCCACTTTTCACCAAGTCTATTGTTGTGTCAATATTATTTACTTTCTCATTCGCAATATTTAAACGATTGATTTCTTTTTAAATATCCAAAGTCAATTTCAGGTAGTAAAAGAGCGCTTTGTCGTGGCATTAACAGTTATAAATTAATGGAAGCTCTTGTTAATTGTTAAGAAATGTTTTTCTTTCCACTAAATGCTGTAATCATTGTTGCTGCAGGGTGACCGAGTCAGGAAAATGTTAAGAGTACAGTACCAAAATATTGGCAGTAAATCTGCTATAACATAAAAAAACAAACAAATCCTTAAAATTCCTTAAAAATACAGCAGTGTAACAGGCAAAAATTGCATCGGTACATACAGACATATTCTGCAAATAAATAAATAAATAAATAAATAAACACAGTATCTTACAGTTACGCTGCTGCAATTTTCCATCATTTCCTAATTGTGGTGCCAAGTTAGTTCATACTTCCCACAACATAATGTTCTTAAGAATAACAATAAGAATAAGAATATTAAATATATAATGAATCATAATACTGCAGGATCAGTTTAAGAAACAGAGTGGGGATTTTTGATGAATTTCCTAGTTGTGGCAGATTGAAAATGTGGTGCTGATACTGTATTTAAGAAGTGAGATAAGGTGGGAAATTGCAGATGTACAAATAGGACCACAGTTCAGAAACCAGGGGCGGCGGCACGCTTGGGCCGGAGGGGCCTGAGCCCACCATTTTGTTCATGGGCCCACCCAGTTATGGAGTGATTGACAATTAAAAACATTTCATGCCAAACCGTATCAGACTGTAATCCTGCTGCGGCGAGTCTAGTGCATCCTCGTGGTTCAAAAAATATATCCGTCCCGCCCACCCCAGTACTGTTGTCATGGTTATGAAAAAAAGACAGGTGATTGGACGGCTGAGATATGCGATCTTGCGTCTTCGATAGTATAGTATCGAAATTAAACGCGTCGGCAGCAAACATACAGGAACTTTTCTTTCATTGCAAGGCACGCAAGCAACCAGCTTGTGCAGCTGCTGTTTAGTTATTTATACTGTATAAATGGGTAATTGTATGTAAAAAATAATGTGATATCAAGTAACAATTGTAAGTCACTCTGGATAAGGGTGTCTGCTAAGAAATATAATACAGAATGTTTAGCCATTTTTGCAGTAAACCGGAGCTATATTTGTGTCTTACGCATTAGCTATGCCCCGACACATTTTGTAAAAAGAAAACAAAGTAATGTAAGAACCTACATTTAATTTTATCAGTTTGAATTGAGTTGACTGGTGCAGCTGAGATGTATGTTATGCTCAACTCATGCCTCTATTCCTGTTTTGTTTTGGTTCCCATATAACTGACACTTTTCTGAAGCTCAAAGGGAAGTATTGACCTCCTTTTAGTCACTGTATTAGAGCTTTTTAAATTTAAGCTCACTTTGGGAAGTCGAATACACGTTTGAGAGCTTCTGTGAGAAACTTTTCATTCTCTTTATGTGTGGTGGTGACTTGCAGCTCGCGAACGTTATGGAATTTGTGCTGCTGTGCCTGTTGGTGGTAAATCGGATGTCCGACTGGCAAAATGCTGACAGTCTGAGAATATGGTGCTATTTCTGACAGTACAGAGTGTCCTCAGGACACATATTGGTAATTACGTCATTACATTTACGTCATTAAGTCATAAACAGCACGTCCATGAAAATTTGGGGCCAGCCAGGAATTAAATCCTGCCACCGCCACAGTCATACATCATGATCAAGCAAGGCTATGACAAAAATGTCCATAAAAGAGGACAACTATGCATCACTAGTTCAAAAATATTGCATGAAATACGTACCTATAATGGTTCCAATTATAGGTATTGCCATTGTAGCAAGGCTGACGTTGTACTGATGTTCTCTTAAGTCCTGTAATTCTTCGGCTTTTCTTAATTCAGCTTTTGCTTGTTCGAGTTGTGTGCTAGCTTTCATGATATTATTTTGATGAATTTTCAGTTCCAAGTTAAGAGTTTTCAATTTGATTTGCAAACCCTCCAAATCAGATTCTTTACTTTTTAACTCACACATGACTTTGGACTTTTCAGCAAACAGAGATTGGCTTTTTGAATTAATGATATCTACCTGTTCCAAAGCATATCTTTCAACAGAACATGTCTTATTATAGGCGGTTTCAATTAAGATCTGGAGCATTGGATTCTCAGAGTGATTGATAGTCTCGCCATTGATTTTGGCAACAGTGCGTGCTAAAGAAATAATGGATTCCAAGCCATCTTGTAAAGCAGGCAGAAGGGCAGCTCTGATTTCTTCTTCACATGGCATGCAGTCTCCAAAAGACATGGTCTTTTTGAACTGAAAACAAAATAATTCAGAGTTTAGAAGAAACAATCATTTCCATTTAGACGTGGGGGAGGGGGAAACACAAACCAGTGAAATCACTTGACCAATAAAACAGCTCAGTTTGCAGACATCATGTTATTGAAAAGGGCAATATAGTTTTTGGTTAGTAATCTTAGTATGGTATCAATGAGAGTCGGTCTGTATCACACCTAGATATCCTCAGAAACGTCACTTCTTGGAACCTGTACATGTGAGCGTTTGTATGTTTTCACTTTATAATAAGTCTTAAACTTATCATGGCAATCATGATCTTTGGTACCACTACGAAAAAGAATGTTCTGAGATTGCTTGCCTTCCAGGAAATATGTCTGCTAAACGATTAATTAATAATAATATTAAAATATGTCACTTTCACCTCAGCATTATCTTTGGGGTCAAGCAGCTTACTGGCTGCAAAGTTTGTCAGTCAATAGGGGAAGCAGATGGTTAGGGAGTGACAGGAAAGAAAGTCTTAAGGGTAGGGGACAAGTTGACTCACAGGTGAAATGACCAGCTATCTGCAAACAGAGATTTCTTGAAGATAGTGTAATATTAGATATCTTGTTTTAAAATGAAAAATTGTTTGCTGAATCAGATTTCGTTCACAACTACACTGAGACCTTGTGATGGAGGAATAGTCCGTCACTAGTAATCCACCTTATACTGCTGCAACCTGGACTGTGTGGACAATCTGCTAATGCAGCTATGTTAAGCATAATAATAACACTCACCTGTTGGAGTGACGGTTGGTGTGTTCTTTTCCAGATCAGTGTTGATTCCTGTAAAAGAAAATACAATCTGACTTTATATTTTGTCTAGACTTCTGCGATGTCATTTTGTAGTTTCTTTGATGATGTTAAATAAAATATCTAAATTATGTTCATATATACATATGTTACAGTAAAAGTCTGAATATTGGCAGATCTCAAGATTTACTGGTAAATGTCGACACTTACCAAGTAAAGCGGTAAATATCCGAAATAAACACGATAACACTTTACTGCGGACATTTACCGGAAAATCTCAACAGTGACCGAATGTCTCACTTGCGCGCATTGTAAGGCTTCAGGAGTCCTGTGTAACTCCAAGAGCCACAAGAGACTCCATGCTGAAAGAAGTAAATATATCTATTCAGTGGCTGTCTTTGTGACATTTTGTGTCATAATCTTGAGATTGACAGGTAAATGTCTGAAATGAAATCTAATACGACATAATTCCTGACATTTACTGGTAAAACTTAAGATTGACCAAATTCTGACTTTTACTGTAGCCGTCTGGTTTTATAGTTCAGGATTTACCTGAAAAGTTTAGTAAGCACTCAGAGTGGGAGATGTTTGTTTTGTTTTATTTTATTACTGTGTAAGACTGCCGAGACTTCGCGTGGGTTTGTAAATCAAGACCATTCCAGATATTGTCTTCAACAAGGTGATTTCAATCACAGTCCAACATAGCAGGCATTCCAGATTAAACTCACAGACTGTTCTCTTGCTGCATAGCGTGAGCACACCACCAGGAGCCACCCGCTCTTACTCCTCTCCAGCGGAACTGTCCTCCCCTCAAAACATTCCCTCTACTTAAACTCACAGACTGTTCTCTCGCTGTATAGCGTGAGCACACCACCAGGAGCCACCCGCTCTTACTCCTCTCCAGCGGAACTGTCCTCCCCTCAAAGCATTCCCTCTACTTAAACTCACAGACTGTTCTCTCGCTGTATAGCGTGAGCACACCACCAGGAGCCACCCGCTCTTACTCCTCTCCAGCGGAACTGTCCTCCCCTCAAAGCATTCCCTCTACTTAAACTCACAGACTGTTCTCTCGCTGTATAGCGTGAGCACACCACCAGGAGCCACCCGCTCTTACTCCTCTCCAGCGGAACTGTCCTCCCCTCAAAGCATTCCCTCTACTTAAACTCACAGACTGTTCTCTCGCTGTATAGCGTGAGCACACCACCAGGAGCCACCCGCTCTTACTCCTCTCCAGCGGAACTGTCCTCCCCTCAAAGCATTCCCTCTACTTAAACTCACAGACTGTTCTCTCGTGTATAGCGTGAGCACACCACCAGGAGCCACCCGCTCTTACTCCTCTCCAGCGGAACTGTCCTCCCCTCAAAACATTCCCTCTACTTAAACTCACAGACTGTTCTCTCGCTGTATAGCGTGAGCACACCACCAGGAGCCACCCGCTCTTACTCCTCTCCAGCGGAACTGTCCTCCCCTCAAAGCATTCCCTCTACTTAAACTCACAGACTGTTCTCTCGTGTATAGCGTGAGCACACCACCAGGAGCCACCCGCTCTTACTCCTCTCCAGCGGAACTGTCCTCCCCTCAAAGCATTCCCTCTACTTAAACTCACAGACTGTTCTCTCGTGTATAGCGTGAGCACACCACCAGGAGCCACCCGCTCTTACTCCTCTCCAGCGGAACTGTCCTCCCCTCAAAGCATTCCCTCTACTTAAACTCACAGACTGTTCTCTCGCTGTATAGCGTGAGCACACCACCAGGAGCCACCCGCTCTTACTCCTCTCCAGCGGAACTGTCCTCCCCTCAAAGCATTCCCTCTAGGAAACAGTATATCACAAACTCTTATTGATTTACTTGTAAACATTGTGTAACTGGGTGAGACTCATTCTCTCCTTAACTGGTTAATATGTGCTCATTATCACTCGCGGCACATATAAACTGGCATCAGGAAAAACATTCATTTTGCCGCAAGCCGAGCTGCTAGCTGACTGCAAAATGAGTCTTACCTGTGTGGGAGGTACGCTCTCATGTCTAAGTAAAATGTTTATTTTATTTTTAAAACTATTGACCGCTATTGTAACTAATTATTATGTTGGTATTTGTAGGTTGAACGGTGCAGGACGTTACCATTACTGCTGTATCTCAAGGTAATGTCAACCCACATTGCATACAGGTGTTTGTAGGGTAAGCCTAGTGCTGCCTGAGGTAACACGGTCAAAACTATATTGTGTGTATAGCGGTAAAGTTGTAGGGTGACTGAAACTCCCCGAGGTAATCTGTTTTAACGATAGTGCTGCTGTCATTATTAGTCATTTTTATTTTTTGTATTTGCAGACGGAGCTGTCAGCTGCTGCTTCTTTTATTGTTATTTCTTTTTTTTTGTTGTATTGGTATATGTGACGAGTGGGTATTCTATTTGCCACACAGCAACCGGTGGTTAGGTTTTCTTTTTATTCACAGTTGATTATTTTCATTGTTTAGTTTGATGTATTGTTTTGTTTGCACATTTTCTATTTTTTCGTGTTGTTGTTGTTTAAATGTGCACTGCTACCCCTGTTCGCCTCGTGGCAGTTGATACCCAACCTTTATAAACTTAGTTCTTGCGGCACTTGAGACTAAACTATTACAACTTTATCTGCTTGAATCCAGGCTGTTCAGGTGGCCTCCCGGTGGCCCTTCCCCATACTGCATTCTTGTATAGTCTGCAATATTCATTTGTTTTTAATCTTTATCTCATTTTAAATAATTTGTCTAGAATAAATTGTTACTCCCTTCTGCATTTGGGGAACCTGGCCTTGTTTGCTATTAGTGTATTTCTAAAACTATTTCTTTGGGCGAAATTCCCAAATGTGGCATAGTCAAACAAAGAAGCTAATTATATAATAGGCCCATCGCCACAATTGTACTGGGTTTCATTTTCAATTAACAATAAATGTTATTTAGATTTTCTAATTATTAAAACTTCTACCCCTTGATTAACCATTTAAATATAACCTATAACTGTTACAATTGTAAATATTAAAATTGCATGCAAGTGCTTTAAAACACTTTAAATCTTGTGTCTGGGTCTATTAATAAAGGGGCTACAAACCTTAAAATAGATGAAGTCTTTCATATGTATGTAAGGTATGAACCACGACGGGCCGTGTGCTTCCCATGACATATACCACGCCTGGGGTGGTGATAAGGCCTGAGGCTCCAGCCGAGGAAGTGGTATACATCACCGATACTGCGCGGCCCGAAGTGGAATTCCCTATATGAGATTCTCAACAAGCAGAATGCATTTGACTGGCACCCAGTTGAAAGTTTTGTGGATGTTTTGTTTAAAGTTATGTTGCTAGAGCTGTGTTTTTTTTTTTTTTTTTTTGTCGTCTTACATGCTACACTAAGTCCAGTATGAATGACAACAATGTTAAGGGGGTGGGATAATGGTGGCAAAAATCCATTGATTTACTCATAAAAGCGCATTAAAACCTTACAATCTGTACTGTACAATTAATACATGAGCACCCACATACTGCTTTTGCTGGAACAGACACTTTCATCTTCTCTTCAAAGGACACTGTTGCTGAGCTGAAAAAAAAAAAAAAAAAAAAAAAAAATGGCTGTTTACAATGATTTTTGACACACAGAAGGGAACAGTCGTTTGTAGAATTTTGATTTCATCACAATGTGTGGCAAAGTGGTGAGTAGATACAGGGTGTGAAATGGGTTACAATGTCCGGAGCCATATGACGAATGCCTGTAAATAATAAATGGTGGAAGCGATAGAGTGGTGTGTATCTCTTCAGTTTGTATAATCCCACAGGTTTGACCTACAACCAAAAGTGCAGTTTTCTCCCCCACACAGAACACAAAGACACAGACACAGTTCCTACAGTGCGTGAATTAAGTGCTTGTGGTGCAAAGACAGTTCCTAGTGGAAAGTGAAGTGCTTGTGTCCGAGTTTAATGCTGGCCTGCGGCTGCAGCTCCGGGTCGTGCTAGTAATCTTGAAAACAGACGAAACAAACAAACAACTAACGTTTACAAGACAGAACACTCACGGTTTCTTTTAAATGCAGGGACTCCTTTTAGGTTGTTTTTCTAACCATTTACAAAGGAGCAGATTACTTTGCTACGCCCCTATTTTATACCCTCACTCGTGACCCCTTGGTTAACGAGCACATCCACTCCTCCAATCTGCGGATGCCACGTCGTTTCCTGTTCGGGTACCGTAGCTCAGTCCCTTTTCAAGCTGGCCGACTTCCACCTACCCACAGGAATAAAGTGTCATGCCTTTTAGTCCAGTGTACTCTGCTCCATTTATCTCGTGCCCCCTCAGGTCGGGAGGGAGATCTAACACCAAGCGTCATTCGATCTCTGTCGCACAGTGTTATTGTGTTTTGGAAATGCACATTCGTAGAACATCTGGAAGGGGTAGGCCAGTGCCAGTATAGTTCATTTAACACGGTGCCTCAGGTCAAAATACATCAAATCCCAGAGACAATGAAGAATCATTATTTTACTGATACAGTAATAAACTTCCTGATCTTAAATAATCATGCTGCAAATCTTTAATTAAATAATGCTGTGCTATTTTTTTTTAATGAAAGGGTCAATGAAGTTCATATACAGAAAGGACACAGAGCTACATCAGTGCATCACTTCGATTGTCAAGTAAATTCTCTGGAATTTCAGAACAGGCTTGTGAAAATACACTTTCAGACTGTCACTGATAAAAAAAAACCACTGAAATCTCAGCAGCAAGCCAATGTCTGTGTAGCTCAATCAATAAATCCTTTGTTTGTGGTCCTTAAGATCATAGCATCAAATCCTGCCTTTGAAAAGTATGTTACACAAGCACTACTCTTATAATATAGTACTGATAGCCCTTCTTTAAAAATTGCATTGGTTTGCAGTTCCGAATTGTAAATCTTTTACCAGACACATTTTGGTTTAACTTGAAGATCCTGTTTGAGTTGAACTCTGACACTGGTGGTCGCACTGGCTGGGTTAACCATGAAACAAAACCCAATAGTAGTAGGTAGTTTAAAAAGCAAGCACACTTTGTAACCCTATTGCCACAGCTTTAGCACAGCACATTACATTTGTATGGGGTGTGACACAGCTGCTATTTTTGATAACGGTATTTGTAATTTATTTTTAATAATCATTTAATTGACTAACTAGTTCTTGCTGATAACTGCATTAGTTCAATACATGTAGTGGTTGCTAGAAATGGGTGAAAGTGTTCTGTGCATGCGTCTGTCTAGGTCTCTCATATCTGTGCAGCAGTCTGGGGGTTGTAGAATGTATCTATCGAGGGCTGGGGTGGGGTTTGAGGTATTTTGTCGTTACATTGTTAAACTCACTCACATTTAGAAAAGGCAGGAGCGCTAACACCGCCAGTTGCTCAGGGTTAATAGATAAGTATTTTACTCTATGTTACTCTGTATCGGGGCTAATTCATAACTTCTAGAAGTAGTGAATTTCTCTGTATAATTTTACCTGTATTTTGATAATAAAACCTAATTACTGTGATTTGATATTGTTAGTTGTGTCTAGTAATTTTCACTCATGTTTCAATAAATATTAACAAGATGATGATTTATTTTCTTACAGGGGGGCACAGACATGCATTGTATCTTATCTTAATGTATGGGGACTGAAAGGGTTAAAGCTTAGAGGAATCGGCTATTGGATCACAAAACCATAGATGAAAATAACTTAAACTGACAAGTATTTAAAAAAGGTTTCATTTTTTGCAAAGGGGTAAGTTGATTTTTTGGAGTACTTCATTTGCATTACCTTGTTTATAAAATAATAACATTGTAAAACACCTTAATTTTAGGGGTCACCTGCAAATGGCAATAATTTAAAAGGTTGTATAAATTATATCACATAAAAAATATCTTCACTGAGGATGTAGCTTTAACACATGGGATTGCTCTTGGACTTGTTGCCTTGTAAAAAGCACGCAGTATTTTATACAGTTTGCATGCCTTTGTGATAAGGAAATTTTAGCCCCCCTTTTGATCAGTCCCACTTCCTCTCAGGTGAGAAATGTGCATGACATGTATGAATGAGTGGATGAATGAAGTGCAAGTGAGCTGCTGGTTGTCTAAGAGTCACTAATTGGAACAAACAGCACATAAAACCCCAGACATGGTTTCAGGGGTGCAAACTCGGCACTGTGCCGTTTGATTCATTTCATTCATTAATGCTTTTCTTTATTTATATTCCTTAGCAACCATAGATGATGATAGTATCTGATTGGGTTTGGACTGCTCACATGACCCGCCCACACTCCACAAAACACTAAAAACTCATAAACTGTTTAGCACCAATTTTTAAAATGATTTATATCCCTAGGTTTACAGCAAATAGCTTCATTTAAAAGTCTAGACAGCAAACAGTTGAATTTAGAACTTTACAGAAAAGGACTTGTTTTTTTTTCTTGGACCAGCTGTACTAGTCCCTCAATCAGCATCAAGTCTCCTGAACCAACACAACAAGCTAAATAGGTACATGTGGCAAAGTGCCCTGTCCCTGTGTGTATTTTGTGTTGTATGTTGTGTTTTAATGTTGGTGTATACTCATTGGTACACAGGATATTAACGGGTCTGTGTAACACAAGTGTTTAAAATGTATATTTGTATTTAGGCACGAGGATTGCACAGCACTTCACATGCAAGTAAAATGTAATAATATGTGAGCACAGGGAATTGCACTTTATTAATTCACGTGCAGTTGTACCGCGACTCCAATTGAATGATTGATTAGCAATCGAGTCTCGGTACAGCTGCATAAAAGCTGCATGTTTTCACTCACTCGGGGTTGTGTGTTTGAATGGAGAACGGGATTGGAGACGGAGGTAATTGTAACAATAATAATAGTAATAGTTCAAATAGAAGCTCATCGTGTTTTGTCTGTATAGTCCATTTAGTTTCATCTCTTTGTTTTGGCTACCAGTGCCGTGTCCTGTGTTTTATTTGTCTTGCAACCATTTATTTTCTGTCTGTCTGTGCACTATTAAATGCTGAGCGAGACTATTCGCGCAGCTCCACCAAACTCCACCTCTCTTTTTGTTTATTTCCTGGTTCCTGTTTCTGGTCTGACGTCTCCCACTCCAGCCGTCTTTGTGACGGTACAATATCATGAAAACCAAGCACTTTTACAAAATGAAAAAACTAAAAAGTGATGTAGCACCTGGGCAGACTTTGCAGCCAGACGATTTAAGGTAGGGGCTGGGAATGTTTTTTCAGGTAGTGAAAATAGCAGGGAAATTAAATATGTAGGTGTGACAGGGAGAGCCCTGTCGCTGGTTCCTGTGCAAGTGTGTGCAACCGATTGGGCAGTTAGGCTCGCCCAGCGCTGAGCGGATCGAGAGGTCCGGATTGGCTGGGGGGCGTGTCCGGGGATGCTGCGCGGGGCTCAAAAAGCGTCTGTGCCACAGTTTGAGGCTGCTGCAAGACCATTTCTTTATAGACGGACGCTGAGCAAAAGCACGTGTTTGTTTACATCAAAGAGGAGATCGTCCGCTCTGCAGGAACTAATACAGGAAACCCTTCCACTCCAAGACTGTGCTCATGAAGGCATTGCCCAGCCGAGGCCATTTGAAAAGGCTGTGTGAAGAGGCAGGAGTCTCCGTGAGAATGCCGGGACTCTGGGAGCCCACAAGTAGGTCAGTTTAGGTAATGTTGATCCCAAACAGTATAGAGAGGGTTTGCGTGGAGAAGCAGGTTCCTGGAGCAGGACATTCTTTTTAGTGGGACTAGCGCTTGACATTTTCTTTTGTAGCTTTGTTTTGTTTTCTTTATTAAATGTGACAGGGCTATCATTGCTGGTACCCTAGTGCCAGCCCGTGTTTATTAAATCTGCGCACCTGTGCAGCATGTCAACCCCCAATGCTGTAACTCTGCCTCGTGATTATTCAGTGACGAGCCACACAGCCTGTTACAGTAGGTCACAACTAGTCATGCATGTTTTAATTTTCCCAATGTACAAAAAAAACCAAAAAAAACATTTAATATATTTTTTACACACTGCTGCAGCAAACAATCCCCAGTGGTATAGCATGATTTTGTAGTTGAAAGAATGCTATAGGGCAGACAGTTACCTGTACTTTTTAACTTACTCAAGTAATATTTGTATTTAATACAAGTACAACTAAATACTACACTCTACATCAATTACGTAATTCTTTAATTAACTATTCAGCTAATTAAGTCAACTTTTCATAATTGAATAAATGTTACTTTATTAAAGATTCAAAGCATAACACAAACATTTTAACATACTTCACAAATTTAAAAAAAAGTAGTCAATATACAGCATGTTATGGTTCATGTGTAAAATCAGTAAATCTATAGATTTACCAGCTCACTGGTCAATGTATAAGTCTTTCGCTTTATTTTAAAAAAAAAAAAAAAAAAAATAAAAATAAAAAAAGCACTTTCACAATTTTATTTAAAATCAAAATTCACCAGAGGCCAGGCAAACATTAGGTCTGGTAATAATGACACCTCTTCAGCAAAACTCGTGCCTCTGTAAGTGTGATTTTTGTATTATGAAGCTGAACATATTTAGAAAAAAGCAGAACTGAAGTGTGCGTGGGTTTTTCATTTCAGTGAGAATCATACGTATTATTTTGTATTGTGAATTGTTGCCAGACAGTGATCATGGATGTAAGTGAAATAGACAGTTTACTACAATCTCCTTAGTTATTTTATACATTGCTGCTGAGCTGATAAATCTACACACATCCCGGTTAATCTATAGATTACTGATTGTACACATTAACCATAACATACATACACATATATATATAAATGTTGGTTATAATTATCATCAGTCTTCATAAATGCTCATTAGATTGTAAGCATTTATCATTTACACATTTAAATATAACTTCTACATACTCGGAACTCTTCATCATAAACTAATTTTTCAAACACTAAAAGTAGACACCCTGCTTAATTCTGAGTAAAAACCTAATGTTACGCTTACCCAAATCCTATTTACCTTGATTATTACACAGAGGAAAAAATAATCTGCACTGAGTTGGTAATTTTTATATCACATCTTGAGATCTTTCATTTAATATTTGAATATCTCTTTAATTTGCACAGGATTGAAGAACATCATGTAATAACATATTGCACATCATGCTCCATGCCTTGCTTCAGGCAAACTGGTCAGCATCCTCTTGTGAGAGCTCTTCAATTATCTTCATTGGTTCCTTTTGAAAGCTCCCCTGGATTGCTTGCATTTGTTCTTCGGAGGCAGTCGGTAGTACAGCCTTTAAATTATCGTTGATTGTGTCGATTCTCTGTTTTATTCTGTCCTCAAACTGTTCTTTATTTTGACACACTAGACGCTGTATTGCAAACCTTGCATCTTTACAGCTATTTTGCATCTTTGAGCGTATTTTCTTAAATTCTCGGTCTGATGGATCCAGAGACATAAGTGTCCCTAAGCTGCTCACTTGATCCATCAGGTGTTTCCTAGAGACATCCACATATGTTTCTGAAATCATGTGGACAATGTTGGCAACGTTACTCGCCTGAAATGCTTGATTGTAGATCATGTCTTTGATGAAAGAATCATGTGAATAGCCTGGAATTGCTGGAATGTTTTTACATTCCTCCACAAACCGTCCAAGACATTGGCAGAGACAAGTGCTAATTAAATTGGATATCATCTGAAAGAACTGGACCATTTTAGTCCATTGTTCTCGGACACGACCTAATGCACCTAGTCCTTTAACAAGGATCTGTAATGTCTTCTCAAAGTCCACTTTTTGCACATCACATTTTCCCATCATGATGAGTATTTCATCGAGCTCCTCATTGCACTGCTTCATGTTTGCAAAGCTGTGTTTGTATTCGTCTCTGGTATTCTGTAGTTGCGATTTGGTTTGTTCTACTTTGAAATGGGCCATGTTTATAGATGATTCCAAAACAGATGCAGGTGCTGAAAGTTTATTTCCAGCCTTAGTGCTATGTGGTGCCTTACATTTGAAAGCAGAAGTATTGATTAACATGTTGCTGCCTGCATGTAGTTCCTGGACTTTTACATGAAACTGTTTTATCTTTGAAGCCAGTGACTTCAAGCTTTTCAAATCAGGATTGGCAGAATCTACCAGATTCTGCAGTTTATCACAGATTGAGATTCCTTCCTTGCATATGTTAAGCACAGCTGTTCTTGCTGTGCATTTATTTTCCCTCTCTACTTCCTTTTTTATTCTATTAAATGTAGCTTTGGTAAAACTGGACTTGGCTTTGCCAGTTTTCTGGTCACGGAGTTCCTTCATGTTGATACATTCATCAAAAACAAACACATTAAGGGTAAGTGAAGCCTCTAGCAGCTGCAATGATTTTGACAAAATATTATTTGTAGCTCCCACATCAACTCTCTCTTGTTTGCAATCCATAGCACCTACAACTTCTGGAACATCTCCTGTAGCAGAGTTGCTTTGTGAAAAAATGTTTTTAATTGTTTGAGGAATACATGCAATTGAATCCCTTAAACTTTCAACCAATGACAATCCTATCATATCCCATCCAGACGGTAAAGACAACATTGCCTCTTTGTAGGCTTCCTGGCTTTCATTTAATTGATTGGTCATATTGCTGTAATGCTCTGCTGCCAGCTTCTGTGCAGTCTCTGCAGATTTTTTTCTAATGTTGGCTTCCTGTATGGCTCTTTCTGCTTCTTTCAGGCTTTCCTTGTAGGTTGACTTTGCAACTGTGCAGATTTCTAGAATCTCCGAGATTAGGTCAATAACGTTTAAGTAGTTTCTTTCAACACAAGCAGCTAGCCTGAGACACTCATTTGAGACTGTTTTTATTTTGTTCAGCTGAACAGGAAGCAGTGCCTCAACAATTGTTGGATTCTCTTGCATTAGTGTCTTGACAACCATTTTGATATCCTCAGGTATGTTCAGAGAGTAGAGCCGGATTTGGTCCATGTTCTTGTTCGCAGTGTTGAACGCTGTCCATCCTTCATTGCACACTTGCATCATGCAGGCCCGGAAAGATTCCGGGTGCTTAATAAACTGCAGTGGTTTTTCTGGTGTGCCTTTATTAAGGGGAAAGTCGTCTGCCGAAGATATAAATATCAGCTCACTTAGAATAGCTATGGAGATCGGCCCTGGCATTAAGAATTCTTCCCAGTTGGCATAGGATTTCATCATCAACTGCGTCTCCTTTCTAACTTGGTCTGCTGTACAGATCTTCATGAGACCACTGTTGATTTGAGATACAGTCTGACTTCCAGCTGCCATGATGCACTCTTGTCCTGCTATTGAAGTTACAAAGTTCCAGTTATTATAAAGGATATAATAAAACAGAAAAAATCTGATAAATGAATCTGATTTTAATGTATTGTTTTACATTGATAACAGATATTGAATTATACTTTGTTATGAATGTTAAACTATATATATATTACTGTGAAAAAGTTTTAGGCATGTGTGAACAAATGCTATAAAGTAAGAATGCTTTCAAAAACAGACATGTTAATAGTTTATATTTATCAATTAACAAAATGCAAAGTGAGTGAACAGAAGAAAAAATCTACATCAAATCAATATTTGGTGTGACCACCCTTTGCCTTCAAAACAGCATCAATTCTTCTAGGTACACTTGCACACAGTTTTTTGAAGGAACTTGGCAGGTAGGTTGGCCCAAACATCTTGGAGAACTAACCACAGTTCTTCTGTGGATTTAGGCAGCCTCAGTTGCTTCTCTCTCTTCATGTAATCCCAGACAGACTCGATGATGTTGAGATCAGGGCTCTTTGGGGGCCATACCATCACTTCCAGGACTCCTTGTTCTTCTTTACGCTGAAGATAGTTCTTAATGACTTTCGCTGTATGTTTGGGGTCGTTGTCATGCTGCAGAATAAATTTGGGGCCAATCAGATGCCTCCCTGATGGTATTGCATGATGGATAAGTATCTGCCTGTACTTCTCAGCATTGAGGAGACCATTAATTCTGACCAAATCCCCAACTCCATTTGCAGAAATGCAGTCCCAAACTTGCAAGGAACCTCCACCATGCTTCACTGTTGCCTGCAGACACTCATTCGTGTACCGCTCTCCAGCCCTTCGGCGAACAAACTGCCTTCTGCTACAGCCAAATATTTCAAATTTTGACTCATCAGTCCAGAGCACCTGCTGCCATTTTTCTGCACCCCAGTTCCTGTGTTTTCATGCATAGTTGAGTCGCTTGGCCTTGTTTCCACATCGGAGGTATGGCTTTTTGGCCGCAAGTCTTCCATGAAGGCCACTTCTGACCAGACTTCTCTGGACAGTAGATGGGTGTACCAGGGTCCCACTGTTTTCTGCCAATTCTGAGCTGAAGGCATTGCTGGACATCTTCCGACTGCAAAGGGAAGTAAGCATGATGTGTTTTGCATCTGCTGCAGTAAGTTTCCTTGGCTGACCACTGCGTCTACGGTCCTCAACTTTGCCCGTTTCTTTGTGCTTCTTCAAAAGAGCTTGGACAGCACATCTGGAAACCCCTGTCTGCCTTGAAATTTCTGCCTGGAGAGACCTTGCTGATGCAGTATAACTACCTTGTGTCTTGTTGCTGTGCTCAGTCTTGCCATGGTGTATGACTTTTGACAGTAAACTGTCTTCAGCAACCTCACCTTGTTAGCTGAGTTTGGCTGTTCCTCACCCAGTTTTATTCCTCCTACACAGCTGTTTCTGTTTCAGTTAATGATTGTGTTTCAACCTACATATTGAATTGATGATCATTAGCACCTGTTTGGTATAATTGTTTAATCATACACCTGACTATATGCCTACAAAATCCCTGACTTTGTGCAAGTGTACCTAGAAGAATTGATGCTGTTTTGAAGGCAAAGGGTGGTCACACCAAATATGGATTTGATTTAGATTTTTCTTCTGTTCACTCACTTTGCATTTAGTTTATTGATAAATATAATCTATTAACATGTCTATTTTTGAAAGCATTCTTACTTTACAGCATTTTTTCACACCTGCCTAAAACTTTTGCACAATACTGTGTGTGTGTGTGTATATATACACATATATATATATATATATATATATATATATATATATAAATATATATCTATATATATATATATACCTATCCTTTATATTTGATCAATGTCACATTGAGATTAAAACCTCTTTTATGAGCGAGACCTAGCCAAGCAGGTAGCAGCAAGTCAATCGGACAACAAGAACAAGTACACAATAAAATACAATTAAGAAACAGGCAAATCACATTTAAAACAATAAACAAAATACACAAAAAGTAGTCAACTATTTAAAACAAATACAACTCTCAGTCACAAAATCATGCAGTTTACTTTTAAATTGCAATAAAGATATCTGGGTTTGCAGCTTTAGTTTGGACTGGAACTCATTCCAGGACCATGGGGCATAATAAGCAAAGGATCCTTTACCAGCCTCAGTACACACATCTGGAATTTTAAAATGCAAAAAAAAATGATGAGATCTGAGAATGGTTACTATAGGAAGCTATAAGGTATTCATTTAAATAAGAGGGGTAATTTACATTGAATAGCCTTATGGTCGACGAAGTTGGACGCATCTTGCTCGGTTTCTTCAGGTCGGATGTTTAGTGGATTTATTGTTGCTACCTCATATTTAGAACATAAACATTCATGGAGCAACGACGTACTATCACTGGACTGCAACTACCACTACTTTGGATATAATGACGTTGTGGTAGTTAAACGCCGTTTTTTGTAAACGCCGTTGATTTTCGGAGAAACAAGGTAACTCTTTGTTCTAAAGGCAACCATGTCAACCTTTTTTGTTTGTTGACAGTCAAAGCCTTTCTAGAAGTTAGACTCGAAATTGGAGGTCTACTATCCAACCAGATACCCAGATACTTGTAATTATCAACAAACTCAGTGCCCTTGTGATGTGAAGTAGCTAAAGCTAGTCACGGGAGCAGCTTTCCTTGCAGCAGAGAACACCGCAGCTATGAGTGACTGCATATTTGTTTGCGTATTTGGTTGGTCTGTTTATCATTTTATCTAGCAAAAACACTTAAACACATTATACAATGATGAACATGTTTCTCTGTTTTAATTAGTGAACTGCTCTGTTATACACGTTCATTCCAATAGTATTGCAGATGCTCATGACAGTTGTTCATATTGTAGCTATCTGTATTTGTTTCCCTCCCTGTATTCCGCGGTTTCCAATGCGTTTCCCCGCTGTAATTGTGTTTACCGCTGTGTGTTGATGTGCTTTAAACTGGTGGATTCGGAGGCTTGCCAGCTCCCGCTACTCTGCCTAGTGTCTGTGTTAAATCCCACCAGAACTTAACAGCTACAAAATGATTGTATTGCACATAATTGTACATCTATATAGAAAACTAAATGAAAACACATGGTGCACTGAGGAATAAGCACATATGTCTGTGTTAATCACTTTATAAAAATAATGTGATTGATTACTCTAGAACCTTTATTTTATTTTCACTGCAGGTGCAATAAATTAAGTTATATAGGAAGCGATTGTTTACGTTATTTTGCCCAAAGTTACATGGAGTGTGTAGTGCTACAGGAGTGGCTGAAAACCAGTCAGGAGACTGGGATGTCTGCTTGCCCTCGGAGAGGGGGCACTTGTTTACTTTTTTTTAATGTCACGTTTGTAGCCATGAAATATACTTAAAACATTTCTATCTATCTATCTATCTATATTACACACACACATACAGTGGTGACGCGTAGGGGGGGGGGGGCATGCCTGGTCACAGGCACCCCCAGATTTCAGCCAGGAAGTGGCTTAACCATTGCGTTACAGGGGAAAAAAAAACTGCTAAAAAAAAAAAAAAAAATGATGTTTTCTTTTTTTTTGGGTGCCCTCAATATGCTTCAATCAGTACCGCTTTCAATTAGTATAGACGTGAACCGCCACTCACAACTGACCATTGACATGCTTGCTGTCTGCCAATGCGCGCGTTTCAAATTTATTTTTGTGATTAGGGTATTTACCATGCTTTCGAGAGAGGTTCAGCCTTGAGCTGTTATGACTGGACAATGCGCACAGCTTTTACACTTTACAGTACAAACGAGGCAGCGTGACACCACACTGCGTGAGAGACCCGAAGAAAGGCCTGACAGGAAGGGGAAGGGAAAACAGAAATACAAAAGGTTTCTAAACGCAGAAAACCGTTGAAGAACTTCTGAAGAGAACAAGCGAGCAGCTACCACAGGCCGTCATGCGCCAGTCAAACGGGCATTAAATGAGTCAGGATTTGATTAAATAAAATGCTTTGAACATAAAATGTTAGTTAACAAAAATGAACAAACATAAGTACAAATGAAATTATATAGTATTTATTTATTATAATGTGAAATTGAAATCTGATGCACATGTTAAAAGCTCAAGTCCTTTGCTTTGTATTTCCTTTTTTGTTTTTAAATCTGAAGTGTTTTTAAACTGAATCTTTTTAACCATTTTGTACAACAGTGTATTTGGTTACCGGATCTTCGTTACCAGATACTTCTAAAAAAAAAGTGAGGGGCAAAAAATCGCGGGAGTGTCCCGCCTCTTATAAGTAGTTGGTCTTGAGTAGAAACCGTCACAGAAAAGATTACAAAAAAAAAAAACCCGCCCGCCATTTAACATCACTAATATTAGCTGTCCTATGTTATATTAGTCGGGCCTATATAATAAACAAATGATAACTTAAGATTTGTTTTCGTAGTCGTGCCAGTAGCTGAGAGACTACAAACTCAAGGTGAGATTTCGTGCAAACAGCAGATCCCACTATTATGTCCAAAAATAAAAAATTTCATTTGAATGGTAGTTTTTACTTTAATTTGTAAATTATGTGCCGTGAATACATTTTAATTAAGACGTGTATTTGTCCCCGTGCTATAAAGAAAACAATTGCTTTGTGTTCGGTTTTGCCAAGATCGTAATATTTCTACTGCATCATATAGATCAGCTGCACAAGGACCTTTCTACCACAGAATAGAATATGTCAAAAAAAATGCATGAGACAAGTGGCTTATGAACAGCAAGTGCA
>NC_054540.1:4007945-4025445 GCF_017654505.1 Polyodon spathula
GGTTTCAGATTGAATCAGTCATGTTGATGCAGGTTTACCCCATGTCTCTGTTTCAGATTGAATCAGTCATGTTGATGCAGGTTTACCCCATGTCTCTGGTTTCAGATTGAATCAGTCATGTTGATCCAGGTTTACCCCATGTCTCTGGTTTCAGATTGAATCAGTCATGTTGATGCAGGTTTACCCCATGTCTCTGGTTTCAGATTGAATCAGTCATGTTGATGCAGGTTTACCCCATGTCTCTGGTTTCAGATTGAATCAGTCATGTTGATGCAGGTTTACCCCATGTCTCTGGTTTCAGATTGAATCAGTCATGTTGATGCAGGTTTACCCCATGTCTCTGGTTTCAGATTGAATCAGTCATGTTGATGCAGGTTTACCCCATGTCTCTGGTTTCAGATTGAATCAGTCATGTTGATGCAGGTTTACCCCATGTCTCTGGTTTCAGATTGAATCAGTCATGTTGATGCAGGTTTACCCCATGTCTCTGGTTTCAGATTGAATCAGTCATGTTGATGCAGGTTTACCCCATGTCTCTGGTTTCAGATTGAATCAGTCATGTTGATGCAGGTTTACCCCATGTCTCTGGTTTCAGATTGAATCAGTCATGTTGATCCAGGTTTACCCCATGTCTCTGGTTTCAGATTGAATCAGTCCCCATGTCTCTGGTTTCAGATTGAATCAGTCATGTTGATGCAGGTTTACCCCATGTTCTGGGTTCAGATTGAATCAGTCATGTTGATAGGTTTACCCCATGTCTCTGGTTTCAGATTGAATCAGTCATGTTGATGCAGGTTTACCCCATGTCTCTGGTTTCAGATTGAATCAGTCATGTTGATGCAGGTTTACCCCATGTCTCTGGTTTCAGATTGAATCAGTCATGTTGATGCAGGTTTACCCCATGTCTCTGGTTTCAGATTGAATCAGTCATGTTGATGCAGGTTTACCCCATGTCTCTGGTTTCAGATTGAATCAGTCATGTTGATGCAGGTTTACCCCATGTCTCTGGTTTCAGATTGAATCAGTCATGTTGATGCAGGTTTACCCCATGTCTCTGGTTTCAGATTGAATCAGTCATGTTGATGCAGGTTTACCCCATGTCTCTGGTTTCAGATTGAATCAGTCATGTTGATGCAGGTTTACCCCATGTCTCTGGTTTCAGATTGAATCAGTCATGTTGATGCAGGTTTACCCCATGTCTCTGGTTTCAGATTGAATCAGTCATGTTGATGCAGGTTTACCCCATGTCTCTGGTTTCAGATTGAATCAGTCATGTTGATGCAGGTTTACCCCATGTCTCTGGTTTCAGATTGAATCAGTCAGGTTTACCCCATGTTGATGCAGGTTTACCCCATGTCTCTGGTTTCAGATTGAATCAGTCATGTTGATGCAGGTTTACCCCATGTCTCTGGTTTCAGATTGAATCAGTCATGTTTTACCCCATGTCTCTGGTTTCAGATTGAATCAGTCAGTTGATCCAGGTTTACCCCATGTCTCTGGTTTCAGATTGAATCAGTCATGTTGATTTACCCCATGTCTCTGGTTTCAGATTGAATCAGTCATGTTGATGCAGGTTTACCCCATGTCTCTGGTTTCAGATTGAATCAGTCATGTTGATGCAGGTTTACCCCAGGTTTACCCCATGTCTCTGGTTTCAGATTGAATCAGTCATGTTGATGCAGGTTTACCCCATGTCTCTGGTTTCAGATTGAATCAGTCATGTTGATCCAGGTTTACCCCATGTCTCTGGTTTCAGATTGAATCAGTCATGTTGATGCAGGTTTACCCCATGTCTCTGGTTTCAGATTGAATCAGTCATGTTGATGCAGGTTTACCCCATGTCTCTGGTTTCAGATTGAATCAGTCATGTTGATGCAGGTTTACCCCATGTCTCTGGTTTCAGATTGAATCAGTCATGTTGATGCAGGTTTACCCCATGTCTCTGGTTTCAGATTGAATCAGTCATGTTGATTGAATCAGTCAGGTTTACCCCATGTCTCTGGTTTCAGATTGAATCAGTCATGTTGATCCAGGTTTACCCCATGTCTCTGGTTTCAGATTGAATCAGTCATGTTGATGCAGGTTTACCCCATGTCTCTGGTTTCAGATTGAATCAGTCATGTTGATGCAGGTTTACCCCATGTCTCTGGTTTCAGATTGAATCAGTCATGTTGATGCAGGTTTACCCCATGTCTCTGGTTTCAGATTGAAGTCAGTTGATGCAGGTTTACCCCATGTCTCTGGTTTCAGATTGAATCAGTCATGTTGATAGGTTTACCCCATGTCTCTGGTTTCAGATTGAATCAGTCATGTTGATGCAGGTTTACCCCATGTCTCTGGTTTCAGATTGAATCAGTCATGTTGATCCAGGTTTACCCCATGTCTCTGGTTTCAGATTGAATCAGTCATGTTGATGAATCAGTTGTTTACCCCATGTCTCTGGTTTCAGATTGAATCAGGTTTACCCCATGTCTCTGGTTTCAGATTGAATCAGTCATGTTGATGCAGGTTTACCCCATGTCTCTGGTTTCAGATTGAATCAGTCATGTTGATGCAGGTTTACCCCATGTCTCTGGTTTCAGATTGAATCAGTCATGTTGATGCAGGTTTACCCCATGTCTCTGGTTTCAGATTGAATCAGTCATGTTGATGCAGGTTTACCCCATGTCTCTGGTTTCAGATTGAATCAGTCATGTTGATGCAGGTTTACCCCATGTCTCTGGTTTCAGATTGAATCAGTCATGTTGATGCAGGTTTACCCCATGTCTCTGGTTTCAGATTGAATCAGTCATGTTGATAGGTTTACCCCATGTCTCTGGTTTCAGATTGAATCAGTCATGTTGATGCAGGTTTACCCCATGTCTCTGGTTTCAGATTGAATCAGTCATGTTGATTTACCCCATGTCAGGTTTACCCCATGTCTCTGGTTTCAGATTGAATCAGTCATGTTGATGCAGGTTTACCCCATGTCTCTGGTTTCAGATTGAATCAGTCATGTTGATGCAGGTTTACCCCATGTCTCTGGTTTCAGATTGAATCAGTCATGTTGATGCAGGTTTACCCCATGTCTCTGGTTTCAGATTGAATCAGTCATGTTGATGCCCCCATGTCTCTGGTTTCAGATTGAATCAGTCATGTTGATGCAGGTTTACCCCATGTCTCTGGTTTCAGATTGAATCAGTCATGTTGATGCAGGTTTACCCCATGTCTCTGGTTTCAGATTGAATCAGTCATGTTGATGCAGGTTTACCCCATGTCTCTGGTTTCAGATTGAATCAGTCATGTTGATCCAGGTTTACCCCATGTCTCTGGTTTCAGATTGAATCAGTCATGTTGATCCAGGTTTACCCCATGTCTCTGGTTTCAGATTGAATCAGTCATGTTGATCCAGGTTTACCCCATGTCTCTGGTTTCAGATTGAATCAGTCATGTTGATGCAGGTTTACCCCATGTCTCTGGTTTCAGATTGAATCAGTCATGTTGATGCAGGTTTACCCCATGTCTCTGGTTTCAGATTGAATCAGTCATGTTGATCCAGGTTTACCCCATGTCTCTGGTTTCAGATTGAATCAGTCATGTTGATGCAGGTTTACCCCATGTCTCTGGTTTCAGATTGAATCAGTCATGTTGATGCAGGTTTACCCCATGTCTCTGGTTTCAGATTGAATCAGTCATGTTGATCCAGGTTTACCCCATGTCTCTGGTTTCAGATTGAATCAGTCATGTTGATCCAGGTTTACCCCATGTCTCTGGTTTCAGATTGAATCAGTCATGTTGATCCAGGTTTACCCCATGTCTCTGGTTTCAGATTGAATCAGTCATGTTGATCCAGGTTTACCCCATGTCTCTGGTTTCAGATTGAATCAGTCATGTTGATGCAGGTTTACCCCATGTCTCTGGTTTCAGATTGAATCAGTCATGTTGATGCAGGTTTACCCCATGTCTCTGGTTTCAGATTGTCAATCAGTCATGTTGAGATTGAATCAGTCATGTTGATCCAGGTTTACCCCATGTCTCTGGTTTCAGATTGAATCAGTCATGTTGATGCAGGTTTACCCCATGTCTCTGGTTTCAGATTGAATCAGTCATGTTGATGCAGGTTTACCCCATGTCTCTGGTTTCAGATTGAATCAGTCATGTTGATGCAGGTTTACCCCATGTCTCTGGTTTCAGATTGAATCAGTCATGTTGATGCAGGTTTACCCCATGTCTCTGGTTTCAGATTGAATCAGTCATGTTGATGCAGGTTTACCCCATGTCTCTGGTTTCAGATTGAATCAGTCATGTTGATCCAGGTTTACCCCATGTCTCTGGTTTCAGATTGAATCAGTCATGTTGATGCAGGTTTACCCCATGTCTCTGGTTTCAGATTGAATCAGTCATGTTGATCCAGGTTTACCCCATGTCTCTGGTTTCAGATTGAATCAGTCATGTTGATGCAGGTTTACCCCATGTCTCTGGTTTCAGATTGAATCAGTCATGTTGATCCAGGTTTACCCCATGTCTCTGGTTTCAGATTGAATCAGTCATGTTGATGCAGGTTTACCCCATGTCTCTGGTTTCAGATTGAATCAGTCATGTTGATGCAGGTTTACCCCATGTCTCTGGTTTCAGATTGAATCAGTCATGTTGATGCAGGTTTACCCCATGTCTCTGGTTTCAGATTGAATCAGTCATGTTGATGCAGGTTTACCCCATGTCTCTGGTTTCAGATTGAATCAGTCATTGAATCAGTCATGTTGATTGAATCAGTCATGTTGATGGGTTTACCCCATGTCTCTGGTTTCAGATTGAATCAGTCATGTTGATGCAGGTTTACCCCATGTCTCTGGTTTCAGATTGAATCAGTCATGTTGATGCAGGTTTACCCCATGTCTCTGGTTTCAGATTGAATCAGTCATGTTGATCCAGGTTTACCCCATGTCTCTGGTTTCAGATTGAATCAGTCATGTTGATCCAGGTTTACCCCATGTCTCTGGTTTCAGATTGAATCAGTCATGTTGATGCAGGTTTACCCCATGTCTCTGGTTTCAGATTGAATCAGTCATGTTGATGCAGGTTTACCCCATGTCTCTGGTTTCAGATTGAATCAGTCATGTTGATCCAGGTTTACCCCATGTCTCTGGTTTCAGATTGAATCAGTCATGTTGATGCAGGTTTACCCCATGTCTCTGGTTTCAGATTGAATCAGTCATGTTGATGCAGGTTTACCCCATGTCTCTGGTTTCAGATTGAATCAGTCATGTTGATGCAGGTTTACCCCATGTCTCTGGTTTCAGATTGAATCAGTCATGTTGATGCAGGTTTACCCCATGTCTCTGGTTTCAGATGGTTTCAGACCCCATTGGTTTCAATCAGTCATGTTGATCCAGGTTTACCCCATGTCTCTGGTTTCAGATTGAATCAGTCATGTTGATCCAGGTTTACCCCATGTCTCTGGTTTCAGATTGAATCAGTCATGTTGATGCAGGTTTACCCCATGTCTCTGGTTTCAGATTGAATCAGTCATGTTGATGCAGGTTTACCCCATGTCTCTGGTTTCAGATTGAATCAGTCATGTTGATGCAGGTTTACCCCATGTCTCTGGTTTCAGATTGAATCAGTCATGTTGATCCAGGTTTACCCCATGTCTCTGGTTTCAGATTGAATCAGTCATGTTGATGCAGGTTTACCCCATGTCTCTGGTTTCAGATTGAATCAGTCATGTTGATGCAGGTTTACCCCATGTCTCTGGTTTCAGATTGAATCAGTCATGTTGATCCAGGTTTACCCCATGTCTCTGGTTTCAGATTGAATCAGTCATGTTGATGCAGGTTTACCCCATGTCTCTGGTTTCAGATTGAATCAGTCATGTTGATGCAGGTTTACCCCATGTCTCTGGTTTCAGATTGAATCAGTCATGTTGATCCAGGTTTACCCCAGGTCTCTGGTTTCAGATTGAATCAGTCATGTTGATCCAGGTTTACCCCATGTCTCTGGTTTCAGATTGAATCAGTCATGTTGATCCAGGTTTACCCCATGTCTCTGGTTTCAGATTGAATCAGTCATGTTGATCCAGGTTTACCCCATGTCTCTGGTTTCAGATTGAATCAGTCATGTTGATCCAGGTTTACCCCATGTCTCTGGTTTCAGATTGAATCAGTCATGTTGATCCAGGTTTACCCCATGTCTCTGGTTTCAGATTGAATCAGTCATGTTGATCCAGGTTTACCCCATGTCTCTGGTTTCAGATTGAATCAGTCATGTTGATCCAGGTTTACCCCATGTCTCTGGTTTCAGATTGAATCAGTCATGTTGATCCAGGTTTACCCCATGTCTCTGGTTTCAGATTGAATCAGTCATGTTGATCCAGGTTTACCCCATGTCTCTGGTTTCAGATTGAATCAGTCATGTTGATCCAGGTTTACCCCATGTCTCTGGTTTCAGATTGAATCAGTCATGTTGATCCAGGTTTACCCCATGTCTCTGGTTTCAGATTGAATCAGTCATGTTGATGCAGGTTTACCCCATGTCTCTGGTTTCAGATTGAATCAGTCATGTTGATGCAGGTTTACCCCATGTCTCTGGTTTCAGATTGAATCAGTCATGTTGATCCAGGTTTACCCCATGTCTCTGGTTTCAGATTGAATCAGTCATGTTGATCCAGGTTTACCCCATGTCTCTGGTTTCAGATTGAATCAGTCATGTTGATCCAGGTTTACCCCATGTCTCTGGTTTCAGATTGAATCAGTCATGTTGATCCAGGTTTACCCCATGTCTCTGGTTTCAGATTGAATCAGTCATGTTGATGCAGGTTTACCCCATGTCTCTGGTTTCAGATTGAATCAGTCATGTTGATCCAGGTTTACCCCATGTCTCTGGTTTCAGATTGAATCAGTCATGTTGATCCAGGTTTACCCCATGTCTCTGGTTTCAGATTGAATCAGAATCAGTTTACCCCATGTCTCTGGTTTCAGATTGAATCAGTCATGTTGATGCAGGTTTACCCCATGTCTCTGGTTTCAGATTGAATCAGTCATGTTGATCCAGGTTTACCCCATGTCTCTGGTTTCAGATTGAATCAGTCATGTTGATCCAGGTTTACCCCATGTCTCTGGTTTCAGATTGAATCAGTCATGTTGATGCCAGGTTTACCCCATGTCTCTGGTTTCAGATTGAATCAGTCATGTTGATCCAGGTTTACCCCATGTCTCTGGTTTCAGATTGAATCAGTCATGTTGATCCAGGTTTACCCCATGTCTCTGGTTTCAGATTGAATCAGTCATGTTGATGCAGGTTTACCCCAGTCTCTGGTTTCAGATTGAATCAGTCCCATGTCTCTGGTTTCAGATTGAATCAGTCATGTTGATGCAGGTTTACCCCATGTCTCTGGTTTCAGATTGAATCAGAATCAGTCATGTTGATCCAGGTTTACCCCATGTCTCTGGTTTCAGATTGAATCAGTCATGTTGATCCAGGTTTACCCCATGTCTCTGGTTTCAGATTGAATCAGTCATGTTGATCCAGGTTTACCCCATGTCTCTGGTTTCAGATTGAATCAGTCATGTTGATGCAGTTTACCCCATGTTCTGGTTTCAGATTGAATCAGTCATGTTGATACCCCATGTCTCTGGTTTCAGATTGAATCAGTCATGTTGATCCAGGTTTACCCCATGTCTCTGGTTTCAGATTGAATCAGTCATGTTGATCCAGGTTTACCCCATGTCTCTGGTTTCAGATTGAATCAGTCATGTTGATCCAGGTTTACCCCATGTCTCTGGTTTCAGATTGAATCAGTCATGTTGATGCAGGTTTACCCCATGTCTCTGGTTTCAGATTGATCAGTCAGGTTTACCCCATGTCTCTGGTTTCAGATTGAATCAGTTGATCCAGGTTTACATGTTGATGCAGGTTTACCCCATGTCTCTGGTTTCAGATTGAATCAGTCATGTTGATGCAGGTATACCCCATGTCTCTGGTTTCAGATTGAATCAGTCATGTTGATGCAGGTTTACCCCATGTCTCTGGTTTCAGATTGAATCAGTCATGTTGATCCAGGTTTACCCCATGTCTCTGGTTTCAGATTGAATCAGTCATGTTGATCCAGGTTTACCCCATGTCTCTGGTTTCAGATTGAATCAGTCATGTTGATGCAGGTTTACCCCATGTCTCTGGTTTCAGATTGAATCAGTCATGTTGATCCAGGTTTACCCCATGTCTCTGGTTTCAGATTGAATCAGTCATGTTGATCCAGGTTTACCCCATGTCGATGGTGGAGCCCAGGAATGATGGAATGCAGTAATCGGCAGCTGCTAGAGTGTACGGCGGACGCACATCCGAGTCGTTCCAGTAGATATCCTTCTGCATCCTCGGCACGTTCATGTGCATTTCATCCACAGCCAGAAGGGAAACCTGCAAAGTTTAAATGAATTTATTAATAATACAGACTGAGGCTGGAGCTGCAGCACAAGTAGCTAGGTCAGGGTTTGCCAAACCCAGGTAGTGGAGCCAAGCACTGTCCTCAGCAATGAATTCACCCTAATGAATGTTTCCCACAGTATCAACATAACAAAGTGTAATAAAGCATGGTAGTACATAGGCAACCATTGTAAAGAATAGCGCGGTATGGTAAAGCGTAATAATAAACATGGCAACCCAGAGTAAACTATGCTAAATGCATAGCATAACCATGGGAAAAGTAGGGTACAACTGCAAATATACTGTGGTAAAAAATGTATAGGGCAACCCCGGACCTAGGTATATCTGAAGGTCAATTCCAGTAGCCAGTCTAACTATAGCTGCTGGCATATTGTGCTAAGCTCCTGTCTTTAGTGATAGTGTATATTAAACACCAGAGAACACACTGTTGATTGTCCAGCGCGTGTGATATGTATTCCTGGGTCCCCCTATTCTCACTGACCTGCAGGTTTCTGTCTATGCACCAGTTAATCTCAAAGTCATCGTCATCTTCTCCAAAGGGGTTTATAAGCTGCTCAGCAACCTAAGGACAAATTCGAGGTATACAGGTATGCTTGATGCAAATGATAAATTAAATCTATATCATGTTCAGTTTGCAGGATATTAGAATATCGTACACAAGTTGAAAAACTCATACATTACATTTTATAGTGGTTACTTACATACTTTGATCACAGTAGTATTTTTTGAGAATTTTACAGCACTGGGGAATCATGTTGCGTTGCTTCAACCATTTATTCGTGGTTATCCTGGGATTATCAACCACCTATTTTAGGTGTAAAACTGGGATAACCATGGTGGTTGATGCAATACTGTGTGACTTCAAAGAGCTGTAAAATGCGCTAATAAAGTGCAGCGGTGCATTATTCAGCGGTATTAGTTGATCAAAGAGACCTCTTAGTTTCATATACATTTTACCTAATGAAATAATAAACTGAAAAAATAAAACCGCACACTAACCTTCAGCCAGCCTGCATAAAAGAAGAACTGCAGGAGAGTGAAGATAGGGATGTACATGTCGAGGTCATGACCTGCATAGCCTTGCTTGGGGTCCAAGAACTGACGTCCTATCAGACAGGCAAAGAAGAAGGTGTACACTGCTAGAGTGACGACCTGGAGAGCAGGGCAGGGGTCAGCAGAGACTTCACAAGGGATATGCAATGATACAGAAATAGAGCTCAGCCAGGCTGCTGTAAAGCACATCCCAGGCTGGGATCAGCAGGATTCATGAATTTAGAAACACTAAAAGAAACTCAACTCCATTGACAAACGTTTTGACTGGAAGTCTTTCAAATGTAGTGCTTCTAAATTCAGCTCAATTGAGTGTTCAATAGTAATGGATAACAGGATTGGTAAGACAACCTGTGAAATGCAGGATGAATTTCATGGAATCGCAGGAACGCAAGCAGGTAAAGTACTATGTCAAATATTTATAATTTAACAGCAATGTAATAGTCAGCCTAACGATCAGTAAACGAAACAAACACCTTGTTTCCTGGTTCTTATTAGTTTTCTTAAGAGCTATGCTGCAGCAACAAGGGCATGCGCAGCAATATTGAAGAGCGCGCCAAACCTGCTCTTCATTGGGTTATGAAGGTGTGTCTCAGGCCATTGCCATGGGGACTGGTTGCAGGTCTGACCTCAGTTGTGGAAGCAGGGTGTGCAGTGAGATTACAGCACTGTTTTCTGCAGTCAACACAGCAGGCGATACAAACAGGAAAGCACTTTTCCATTCCCCATTCACATAGCTTTAGAAAAATACATTGGCTGTTTTTAAAATATGTGTATTAATTCAGGACTCCAAGATATTTGGCTTTTTAATAGTATTTTAACTCTGGGAGTGCCGCTGAGCATGTACTAGAATGCACAACTAAACATGTGAAATACCATCACAGGAACACTACACTAACTAATAATAATAAAAAAACAACATTACCTGTGTGTATACAAGAGGAATGCCAACCCAGTCATAACCAAATAGGGTAGAACACCACGATCTAAACTTATTCAATTCCTACAGAAAGAACAAGGAAAAACAATCGCAGCAGCAACAATCGATCAAAGCAAAGCTGTTCAGATGGCTCGTACTTCCTAAACACTGAATCCACAAACAGAGGAATGCAAAGCTTCATTCTGAATGTAATGCAGGGGAAGGTTTTAGGAATGACTAACCTGATCAAAGACTTACCATCCAGGCTTTTGTATACAAGTATTCTACTACTGTACACTGCCACATTAGATTCTACTCCAATATGATTACTGCTGTTTTTAAAGGTGAACGCTCTCTTTTTACTCATAATAACAATACAGTAGAGCCAGTCTTATCCGATCCTGTAAGCTACGATCCCCTCCATTAACCAGTGGACCTCTGGCATGTATCATTTACACAGGCTGCTACCAGCTGAGTGGTACTGATGGAAACTGATCCATACACACTTTATTATGGATCTAAAACAGTCAATTCTGCTCTCAGCAGGACAGGACGGATCAAGTCAGGACGGATCAAAAAAAAGATGATGCATTTGGTAATTCAGTTTCACTTTTTGCATGCTGTCACATACTTGCCCATTTTAAACACGTTATATAAAAGAAAGCCAGGGATTCATATCATTACTGTACCGTTAAAAAGCTGAAACAAGTTGTTTTTTTCACTGACCTCCAAGCCAGTTTGTGTTTGTGTGTGCTGTCTTGTTGTTTCTGCCTCAGGTTAACACACACAGTTACTTTCTTATAGGCTGAGAAAGCATGGGAACAACTGTTTTTGCAATGCTGTTTTGTAAATGGCCAAAAACTGTATTACAGTGCTTTGCAATAATTGTCTGTATACTGTAGGTGCAGCAACGTACTTTGGTGTTTTAGACACACTGATATACCCGACATTGTTAATTTATAATGCCCTGATGGTACTACAATGTAGTATAACGACTCCCTCTGAGATACGATATCTTTACAGATCTGAGGGACCACAGGAACCAATTAGACTGGATATGGCAGGTTCTACTGTAATAGCTAGGAAAACAAGTATGCAATTTAAATAACCCTCTCTCTCAGAAAAGCTGGGGGTCTATATAAATAACAGTGGTGAGTCTGAACACACAGTTCCTCTTCAACAAGCCCCATTGCACACTGGGCTCTGGCTGTCCCTGCTGTTGCCTCGTGACAGCCGGCCACTGCAGTACCTACGATCATGATGGTCTGCAGGTCCACGCTGTCCTGTATCCGCCCCTCCTTCCGCGCCTTGTTCACCAGGGTCACAAACCACGCCACCGGGATCCAATATTTAAGATGGGGAGACTTGAGGTTTTCAAAAATCTTTCTCTCCTCGGGAGTCATGAACCCTGCTCACAAAGAAAACAAATGCTTCAAACTGGAAAACAATGCCATACAGCATTCTGTTATGTAACCCATTGTAAATGCAAAGCGCATGTAATGTGTACACACTGGACTACTGATCATTTTTAACCTTCCCTTGCCTTTCTACTGTATGATTTGCTGTTTGTTCCTGAGATATTGTGACCTTTCACTGACTCCACAGCTTCTATACTTTACCATGAAGCTGAAAGGTCAAAATATCACATGATTTCTCAAGACCAGGGAGCACAAGCAGAATCACACCTGCCACCAAGCATGATGGCAGCCGGTCTGGGAATCGATATTCAATACTGGACAACAGAACTGGGAATTCAGAATCATTGCAAAAACCAGTACTGCTGCAATGCGAGGGGGACATTTCCTGTTGTTGTAAAAGTGAGAGGGACAAGTCCCCTGCGTAAATTACGTTTCTGGTGCTACTGCATTATGGGACAAATGGGAGCCATCTTGTAACTGCCAGGCACCTGCTTCGACCACGTGGTCCATTGTTGGGAAGCGCTTGCAGACGGCCGTGCTGACAGAGCGGAAGATGAGCAGAGAGGTGAGGTTGACGTAGCGCATCAGGGTCCTGCGCAGGAGTCGGCCGTGCTCGTCCCTGCCCTGCACACTGCCCGAGACCAGGAACATCAGCCGGTCCGGCCAGGGCAGGTTCACAAACTGGTTCCACCAGCGGTTCACCACCAGCGTCACGTAGAAACCTGAGCAAGACAGCAACAGAGGGGGGCATGTACTCTGGAAACGCCGTCTCTCAAATATATATATATATATATATATATATATATATATATATATATATATACATACACACACACACACACACACACACATACACATACACATACACATATATATTCAGGGTTACCATATGAATCCACGTTCACTGGGACAGTCTGAGACAAGACATTTACTGACCCTTTTCTCCAGCTTAAAGTGGACTGATATGCAGTGCTGGGGCTAATATGGGCTTTGCAGGTTCGAATATTCTTTGAAAAATTTTAAAACCCAAAGTTTCCTCTCCCAAGGATATTACTACTTTCTTTCTTCATGAGAACAGAAGACATGCTGGGAAGGACATTATGCCCTCTTTAATGTGCCCACATTGTAGTTGCAGTATAATATGTATTATTGGCAATTTTAATAGGTACAGTATCATTTATTAAGGTTTTAAAGGGTTTCAGAAAATACTGATGTGATACTTGCCCTTTATGATCCTTCTTTTAAGAACATAAGAAGATGTTCTGTATAGATGGGAGCAGGCCATTCTGACCATTATTGTTTGTATGGTTTGTAGCAGCTGATTGATCTCAAAGCATTGTCAAGCTGGGTCTCAAAGATCCTAATGATTCAGCATCAACAACACGGCTCGGTAACCCATTCCATGCCCTCAGAGTGTAAAGAAGTGTCTCCTACCTGCTCTCCTTAATTGCACTTCATTCCCAGCTGTGTCCTCTGCACCTGGTTTCTGTGCTGTGCTTACAGTATTGGCTTGGGCTAACCATGTCAGCTTCTTTTAAGTTCAAATCAAATACAAAGAAACCAAATTACATTATTCTGCCACCAGGTAGCAGTGTGTCCTACACCAAACTCCCACAGGGAAACATGAACTATTCAAGTGGACGAGTTAAGCAATTATCAATGATTTCACCTTTGCCTCACATTGCTGTATGAGTGCTCCAACGTGATCATGAAATCATTGTGCTGTAAAAACAATATCTATGCCTGTTTTCTTATTGAAGGAGAATTCAGAAACCGGCCAAGGTGATTGCAAAGACTAACAGTTAAAGGAAACTGGATTTGAAGCATGCACCTTCAAAGTGCTGGCTTGGAAGCAAAGCAAAGGTTATCAATAATGTGAAACTCACAGTAGAAATACTAAATTAAACTCTGATTCAACTGAAGACATTCAGGACTTCTGGTTGAAAGATTTAACAATTCATGTATTAAGTTTGTTTTAGCGTTTCTAAATTTTGCAAAAATAGTTATGGATGATATAAATAATGTTTCTTAGCAAATGTACCTGGATAATGTGTGGCTAGAACAGTGCATTATGGGTACAGTTAGAAGTGCATTCTGGGTATGGTTAAAAGGTGACCTTCAGCCAAGGTTTAAAATGTGTCACACACAAAATGCAGGGAGGAAAACTTTAGAAAACAAAAACAAACAAAAAAAAAAACAATTACTACTGTACGACACGGTTAGACCACACAATACCAAGCCAGCAGCCTCTGACTGTTATTATCAGTGTGCTTGTTTGTAGCTCATTGTGGATGTACTGGTGGACCTCACTCTCATGCAAAGCCTGCTGCGGCCCTGTGGGTGCAGGTACTCACCCAGCACAAACGTTACTGGGATTTGCTCAGCATATTTATCGCAGTAAAGAGACGCCTTTTCAAAGTAACGTTTTTGTTTCTCTGAAAGAAATAATCTGGAGTAGATAGAAAATAGACATTTCAAATATTTGGCTTCCAAACTGTTGTACACAGACAACACCTTACGCGACCTGTTGCTGAACATGCATCTCTGTACAGTATGCATAGATACCATCTGCTACAATGTAGCTACGAGATATTTAACTGTGAGGACAGAAGGGTTAATACTGCCCTATAGCTAAAGCAAAGTTAGCCAGGATAATGAACTGTAAGGAAAATAAAATGCAGATAAGCTCACATTGGAAAGAATAGAACAGTTCACCTCTGTTTCCTTCTCTGTGATTTTGACAGAACTGAGTTCAGTTGTGCTACACGTCTAAACTCTAAAATGTAAAGGGGACTGTTTTGGAGGTCTAAGCAGCAGTGAATTGAAATGCTGCAGCTCCCTTTAACGCCTGCTGATTGTCTAGAAAAAGCACATCCGCTTGCAGTGCACAGGGGTAGGGGGTGGGGCTGGTGAGCTGGCTCAAATCCTGTTTGCACAGAATTGACGATCAGGGTAGTGTCTGGCTATTATAATATACATGTATCAGCCATACAACTCATTTCTAACCCACTTAATATCACTTTGGGCAATTAATGCCTAAGATGAGAAGGGTTACATTTAAGCACTTGAATGTTCTAGATGCAAAGTACTGTATCATAATACAGAATGTTTACAGCTTTTTTTGTATTTTTAATTATTAAAGACCTGATTTACATGTACAGTGCAATAGTCTGTTGCTGAACATGTATTGTATTATTGAACAGGACTGTAATCAATGCAAGCAGCTAGTACGATATCCAGGGATGGAAATAAAACTCCTATTGCATAGCAATTACACCCATTCCAGGTTTTACTACCAGGTTCGTTAGCCACAGTGTGTATCCTTAAGATGTGTCTGATTAAACTCACAGTAAAACCTGGAAGGATACACTTTTCCAGAGGGTTGCTTCAAATCTTAAATCATTTGCAGAGTGATTTCTGTGACTGCAATTCAGCATTTCTCACATGCCTGTATCTTGAGATATTCAAACATGTTCTTTCAATACAAACAAATGACCAAAGTGAAAAGGGAATTAGTGTAAAATGAAAATGTGCAGTAGCCTAGAGGCATTGAGGCGTAATCTACCTTTTTCTCAATACATCATTGTGTTCTGTAAAAACAAGCGTACCTGTAGGTGATACTCAGCGCGGTGTACAGCCCTACAAAGACGAGGAACTCGCGGTACAGCAGTTTATAGATGCTGCCTCTCCATCGCAAAAGCAGTCTGTGAAACCCGAAGAACGTCGCATTGGCTACCTTGCTGGAGTACGTCACGGTCATCTTGAGTCGAAAGAGAGTTTCTGCTGTGTTAATGTACACAGTACGGTCATCTTGAGGGGACAAAGCTACAGACAAAGCAGGTTCACTTTAGTCGGGTGAGGCGGGTCACCGGTCATTAAAATTTAAAAGCTGATAAGCTCCCCCCCCCGTCCCATTTTCACATATCTGAAATATAAATCACCGCCCCATATATCACTTTCTTTGTATATTTTACCAATGTCTCTCGCTTTATTATGCAAACTAACTCACTTAAACAAACAAGTACTCTGAGACAAAAAAGTGCTTTCCCTGGCTTTACCTCAAAATAAAAACTGAAGAACATACAAATGTACAAACATCAGCGACCTGAGCTTGTATGCTTACCTAAAGTTGAACAAACACACCTCTCAGGTCATTTAAAACGAAGTCTTGCGTCTATATTCTTCTGAGCCCAGTGCTAAAAACACTCGCTCCACTTTAGCTGCCTGTGTTTGTCAAACGGCCGCGCTTGAAGTAAGGGGTTCACCAGATCCATACCACGGAACAAACACACAAGCATTTGCTGAGACTGCTCTTGCTATATTTATCCTTGCAAGTGCCCATTAGTACAGCCAGTCATTGAAAGCGTGCCCTACCGAAATACACAGTAGCAGACAGAGGAGGCAACGAGCATACCACACTGCGCAGCATGATTGGCTGTGTCATAGCGATAATAAAGTCAGCAAGTGGAAAAAAGTAGTGAACTTGATCAACTTTACTGTAATCACTAGACTCTCCCTCACACAAAGAAGCTATAACCTCCTGGATACATTTTTTTTTTGTTTCTTATTGTCATAATTCACCCTTTATCATTATCTATTTGAGGACAGGCTACTTTGTAATTTTTGAAACATGTTTAATTGGCATAGCTACCTGTTATTTAAATGGTCTCTAACCATATATTGTTATGGTAGCAAACTCTAATAATGTAAAATCTAGTAAAAGTAGCTGTTTATTCTGCAAACATATCCCAAAATGTAAGAAACTGAAGCGTAAAAATGATACATTTCTTGATGTTTTCCTCCCCACAGATTTCTAAGTGCTGAGCTTCATAGCCAACTTGAAATGTCACTGCTCTGGTTAGGGGCACGCCTAGCTTGACTGTCCTCAACATAGGACGTAGCAATTTGTAGCCAAAAAGAAGGATTTCAGTTTTTCTTGTGAAGAAATATCGATTTAGAAAGTATCACAGTCCATGAATACAGCTTGTGTTCTGATGAATGAGTTCATGTCAATACAGTAGAGCCTTTAACACGATATTTCTGAGTTCAGTTAAAGCTTTATACCTAACCTACAGTAATTGTAATCCATTGCACAGTTTTCCACTTAATTTAATACTCTGTGCACTCTGGTAGGAGGTACACTCAAATCATCTGTCCCCTGCAGCACTCAGAGGGTATTATTATGAAAAGGGATCCTCAGTTGTGCTTGTTACAATAGGACACCAGAAATCTTACTTCATATTACATTTTCCAACTGTATATCTAAGTGTTTTTGCTCAAATCAGACAGGCTTGTCCTTTTCAGCATTAAAAGGTGTTTTCTTTTCTGCTGATGAATAATGCTAAAAGTTTGTATCTTGGCCTTGTAGAGATATCTGCATCCATATATTTGAAGTAATTAAACAAAAAAAAAATCTATCTGTATATCTTTTGAGGTTATTTGCAATGCGCTTCAAGATATAAATACAATAGCTAGTGGACTTGCACATATGCAAAAGCTTTGTGAATAGAGCTGAGTATCTGGTAGGTTAGCAGTAACCATGTTAACGTGCTTTCAGCTGATCTCAGAAAGATCCAGAACACATTAGGCGCCTGGGATCCCCGTGTTAATGGACAGCGCTGCTGGAAGTAATGCACTCAGAGCTACTTCATTTTTTGAGCTACAGAGCTACATCATTATCTATTTTTTTTCTCAT